>NC_051444.1:31887851-31905661 GCF_001649575.2 Kryptolebias marmoratus
TTTTTTATGATCTTGTTTTTATCTTTGATTTCAATTGCACTGTGTAGCACTTTGAGATTTTTGTTAATGAAAAGTGCGGTATAAATTGGATTTATTATTATTATTATTATTATTATTACAGGCAGTGTACTTGCCAGGGCAGCACAATCGCGTCGCAGACTCTCTTTCCCGCCAGGAATGTGCTCCGGGAGAGTGGTCCCTTCACAGCGACATAGTGCTCAGGATCTGAGACTTCTTTGGTCGGATGGAGGTAGATCTGTTTGCCACAGAGGGGTCGACTCAGTGTCCTCAATGGTATTCCCTTACAAGGGCATCAGGTGCACTGGGCCAGGATGCGTTGGCTAGTCCTTGGCTAAGTCCTCCTATACGCTTTCCCACCCCTGTCTCTGTGTCTCTGTGTCACGGCATCCCGCGGTGTCTTCCGACCACAAGAGATTTGCTGTCTCAGTTGGGGGGCCTGTTATGGCACCCCAACCCTCAACACCTCCGACTCTGGATGTGGCTGCTGGACGGCTTGAGCAGCAACAGCTGACTGGATATTCAGATCCCATCAGACGCACCCTTTTGAGTGCCAGGGCACCCTCTACTCGCCAGCAATTTGAAAACAGGTGGCGGCAGTTTTCCCAGTGATGTTCTGCCCGCAATGATGATCCAGTCACATGTGCAGTGTCCACTATCCTGGAGTTTCTCCAATCTCTTCTTGATACAATATAGCTGCAATATCATCTAATCATGCTGGCTTTGAGGGCTGTACCGTTGGGAGCCATAATCTAGTGTCTCTTTTTTTGCATGGTGCTCGTAGGTTGCACCCACAGGCACCAGTCTGGGACCTGCCCTTGGTTTTTGAAGCTCTGTGCCACTCTCCATTCGAGCCTTTGGCACAGGCGGACCTAAAGTGACTCTCATGTAAGACTGCCTTTTTGTTAGCTATCGTCTCAGCCAAGATAGTTGGCGAGCTACATGCTCTTTCTGTCAGTCCCTCATGTTTCAGATGGGTTCCGGATGGCTCTGGTGTTACCTTGTGGCCCAACACTGCATTTGTGCCTAAGGTGCTATCCCGTTCTCATTGTAACCAGCCACTGAAATTGGCAAGGTTTCGGCCTACATCAGGAGTGGCTGGGGATAGGTCCGAATTATTGTACCCAGTGAGGGCGCTGGAGACATACATTGCAGCTACTGCAGGTATACGATGCTCAGACCAGCTGTTCTTGTGCTATGGAGGTCCAAGGCTAGGTTGTCCTCTTTCCAAGCAGCGTCTCTCCCACTGGATTTTGGATGCCATCTGCAATGCTTACAATGCGGGACGCTGCTCCCTGCCGGTTGGCGTGACTCTACCCGGAGCGTCTCCGCTTCCTGGGCAGCTATGAGGCGGTTTCTAAAGGATTAATGTGGCCACCCCTCATCGTCTGGGTCAGGTTCTTCTGCAAGGGTCCTCAGCATCTCCTTAGTGAGTTAAGTGCTCAGGATTCCTTGTGACATCGCTGGTATTAGTCATTCAGTGCTTTCAGCACTGCCCTCTGGCGGTCAGTAGGGATGAAAAAGAATGAAAGTTACGTATGTAACTACAGTTCTTTGAATCCCTGATGACCGCCAGAGATTTTTTGTTACTCAGACTCCTTGCATTACGCGAGAAGATTCTGCAGGAACAGAGCCTCGGATGACGTCAGTATATATAGACTGGGTGGTCATCCGACGTGTCACAGATGTGACTCTGTTGGTATTACTACTCGAACGGCGCATGCGTGATGGGAACATTCAGTGCTTTCAGCACAGCCCTTTGGCGGTCATCCTGGATTCATAGAACCGTAGTTACATACGTAACTTTCATTTTAATGTCAAGTTTAAAGTCATAAATGTGAGATTTCATTTTAATGTAGTGATTTAGATGGTAATGTCAAGGTAAAAGTTTTTTACTCTTTTATTCTTTTTATTTAGTCTTTTAAGTCTTTATTCTAAACATTCTGTCTTTAATTTAGTTGTTTCCATCCTAATCTTATATAAAGACTTATTCTCAACATTTATATTTTAATCTCAAAAATTGATAAACAAGTCTTTCTCATTTTGTTTTTTTTTATAGTTGCCATAAAGTGTTTTGGGTCTAATCTTTGTAGTATTTGCTTTTAAAAGTTCAGAATGAATGGAAACACGAGGCAGCATAAAGGATTTGAACAAATCTACTGCAACAGGCCTGTTTCAGGATCGTTTCAAGTCATTCTGACTATTTACAGAGAAAAAAAATGTATGAAATAAGTTTAATTTTAGTCTCATTTTTTTATTTTTCAAATTATTTTTGTAATGCCATAGAAAAGTGTTTTAGTGTTGTTTTCCCATAACCAGATGGTCTTACACATCAGTTTTTGAGTTTTAAATTTGAACTTTCAGTGCTTTTATTGCAAAAAAATCATAAAATGAAACGACTACACTTCTATTCTGTAGCTGAATATTCTGTAGCTCTTGCCATCCAGGGAGCTTTCTTAGTTCAAAACTGCAGAGTGTGGAGTTCCAAGGTTTTAAACTGCATGAGATGCTCAGTTTATGCAGCTAAAGTCACATGCAGGTTAATTTCACTCCCCTTCCACTGGAAAGTCATTAGGGTCTTTGTTTGCCTGGCTCACAGAGAGACATTTTGGTCACATGCATCATACTTGTTGCAGCTCCAGCTGTGCATCTCCACCAGTTCCTGGTCTGATGAATTCTCTTTGGACACGGTGGGAAGTTACGGCTGCGTTCAATGTCCTGCAAACAACATGGACTTCTTGGTAAAAAGTTTTTTTTTGTAAAGCTAAACTCATAAATTTTATCCACATGTCCTTCCTTTCTCAGGCAGACTGATGAAGTGTTTTTGTTTGGGTGTGCAGGTGGGCGTTAGCATCAAAATGAGCAGTTTTAACCTGACCAGGATTGTCACCATGACTCCTTTCTACACTCTGGTCAACAAGTCATTATTTGAGCTGGAGGTTGGAGAACTTATCAACCAGACCTCCATCAGGTGGCACTACATCCCCTCCACCGAGGTAAGTGGAACTCCTGCTCATAGAGCTACAAACATCTCCGTCCAAACTGTTATCAGCTAACGATAGTTGTTTTTTGCAGATTCACTGCATATGGACATTTAAATCCATTTCAGAGTTGTTGTTTTTTTGTTTTTGTTTGTTTTTGTTTTTTTTTAATTCCAAGAAATAATTAGATCAGGTTATTTTTTTACTATCATTCTGGTTTTAGCTTCAAGTAACTTGTGTCATTGGGTAGCTGCTGATGGAGGCATCTCCATGGTAACACTGGACTGTAGTTTCTAAGCCACTGAACTGCAAATGTTGTGAAACTAGTTGGCAAACTTTCTCACGTGTGCCACAGAGGCTTTACAGTCTTTTTGATTTTGACACCTACATGGGTGCTCTCCTTATTACAGAAAACATCCAAGATTACAACTCTGAATGTCCAGGTATAAAAACCACACTGTTTATAAACAGTTTGTATTTAAAAACTGGTCTGAATTTATCTGTCTTCATTTCTAAATTGAACTCCAGCAGATTAAATCATAAATGTGGGGGCGACTGCCAAGGTGGGGACAAAACAGGCTGAAGTGGGTAAAATGTGAGCGGTGGTGGAAAATGGAATAATGTCCACGGCCTAGAATGCAGTTTTGCAAGCTGTACACTAAAAATTGGATAGAGTTTTCAAAATCGATCTACAAAACGTGCCAGCTCAGCTCGCTGGTCATTTGGTCACAAATACTCAAAATTCTGTAAGACTGCATCTGAAAATTGACTTTTTTTTCCTTGCAAATGCATAAGAATTAGCACCTGTTAGTCCTCTGTTTTTTGTCACAGTTTTTGGTGACTGCAGTTTTGGAAAAAAAACATAGCATTCATGGAAACATAGCAACTTAATCAGGAATAGTGTGATATCACTTTTGGAAGCATAATATTGTACAAAAATCCACTAAAAACTGCCAAACAATTTTCCCTTGACAACAAGAGTTTTTGGATTCTGAAATATCCCCTGGTAGAAATTGTTCTTATAGTATTTTTTTGTTGCAGTGCCTCCCTTTGTGGCCAATGAACAGCTCAGGGAAGCTGTGTGTCCGTGTGGTTGGCTCTGAATCCAACTCCAAGTTCTTCTTCTTCAACCGACAGGACAACGGCACCTTGCTGAGCCTGGACATGGTGAGTGTCTCTGAGTCCGACTGTCCACCCTGACAGTCAGAACATTTCTGTGTTTTTGATTTTACATGTGTGTCTTTGCAGTGCGGTGGGATCATTGTGGACGTCAACATCTCCAATCACGCCACCATCATCAGCTTCACTGATTACTATGAAGGAGCAGCCCCTGCCCTGCTGATAAACCACACAGCCTGGGTCACCATCAGCTACAGACAGAGGTCAGAGGTCATCATATACACAATTTCTCATAGTTAGTGAGTGAGTGTATTTTCCTTCCAAAAAGCCATATTTTCTTCTGGTCTTGAGGAACAGTTTTTCAGACTTTCTGAAGATCTTTCAGAGTTTTTCTTTGAACTTCTGCTGTTTTTTCACTCGTTAAAAAAAAAAGTCATTTACCAAGACCATTTTAATCGATGACGAGAAAGTTTATCACCTTGGAAGGAAAATATAAAGACATTTGAACTGGATTGGAACTTTTGTACCAAACTCTGAATTAAATGTTGTACCATATCTTATTGGAGACGTTTACCTGATTTTCTTCCCCTTCCCTCAGAGGATCAGTTGAGGCTCATAATCTGCAACCTGGCGAAGCTCGGCGGTTTGTGTGGGACGACCCTGCAGGAACCCGAACACTCAGCTGGAGCCACATGGAGCATTCAGGAGAACTGGACCTGCTGAAGGTCTGACTGACTCATGGGCCTTTTTTGTTGTGACTGTGTGACGTAACATGTTTCCAGAAGGTGGAGCTGCTCAGTTTTTTTTTTTGTTGTTGTTGTTGTTGTTCATTCATTTCCTGCACGTCTCAGGGGTTTTCAGGTGTTAAAGGTCTCAGTAGCTGACATGTTTAGCAGTAAACAGCTGAGGACATTAATCTGTTTACATGTCATGCTCACTGAATGTAAAGTCAAAATCCGTATGTCAGGGTTTTGATTTATTCAACCTGCTAAGAAAAAATTACACTGGAGAGGCTCATTGTCTTATGTGAAGGCCTTCGCAAAGAGGAGAAATTCCACAACAGCTCCTAACGGCGTGCTGTCCAGGAAGTTCTGCCTGCTTACTTGGGCTTTCTTTTTTATTAAAGGAAGAAGAAAAAGGGGTTAATCTGAGCCGGCCAAAGCCAGTCCAGATCATAGCAAAAACACAGCATAACCATAACACATCTCTGTTTGGGAGAGTCAGATGGTGTGGCACCCGCCATCTGACCTTCGCGTCTCACGTAGGCAGTTTTACACATGAGCACAAAGGCTGACAACATAAAAACCCTAACAATGTTTTAGACTGAAAAAAATATTTGTGGATTACCTTAACTTAAACACAACAAAAATTAAACACATTGAAAAACCATGTGAATAAACACAAAATCGAAAGTGATTTATTTCAACTCAGAATATTACAACCCTTTTTGTGGGGAAAAAAAAAGAGTCAGAGCTGTTTTCACACAATAATAAAAGGAGAATCTTGTCACTATTGGACAGGTGGTATTCAACACAGTGACCGTATTCTGAACAATGCAGGTTTGCATGTGTGTACTTTGTCTATACTGCAATAACCTTTCAAGATTTTTCTGTCTTTATATCAGGGGTGTCAGACTCCAGGCCTCAAGGGTCGCTGTCCTGGGAGTTTTAGGTTTTTCTGCTCCAACACACCTGATTCAAATCATTTAATCATCTCCTCACCAAATCATCATGTTCTCCAGAAGCAGAAGCAGAAGTCATTCATTTAAACCAGGTGTTGTAAAGCAAGGACACATCTAAAACATGCAGGAGAGCGGCCCCTGAGGAAAGGAGTTTGACACGTGTGATTTATATGGACCAAGCCACAAGAACCAGAAGATTATGGCTCTTGTGTTGTGGAGACAATCATAATCAGATTTGCATGCATGTTTCAGATAAACACTTCTCACAGTCTGTCCATCTACTTTCAGGATGAGACGGGTCAGTTTTCTGTTGACAGCAGATCTCAGATCCACTGGGTTTCCTTTCTGGATGGACGGCAGCGAGTGCTGCTTTTTACAGAGGACACCGCTGTGGTGACTAAAGCTCGACAGTCAGAGGAGCTCGAACAGTTTGAACAGGAAGTGATTGTGTCCCTGCAAAACCTCGGACTGTCACTCATCAACAACAGCAGCCGGCAGGAGATTGCATACATCGGCATCACCAGGTAAATTTTAAAAAGCACCAAAAATGGTGTACAGAAAGCTCAGTGTGTTTCTAAACTCTCAATATTTATAAAGGTGTATTACTTCTACAATAAGTAATTCCAAAACATTGATAAAAAAAGATCACAGCAACTTACAGGTTCTGGGTGAAGAGCTTTGATGTTGGAGTTCTTCCTGGTGAACAAGAGGGTTGCCTCCATGTGATTTTAAACTGCTGGATGAAGGTTCTGACTGTTTAGTGTACTTTTGTATCAAACAACAGTTCAGATTTGGACAACTGTGGCTCAGGGGAAAGAGCGATCATCTGACAGTTGAAGAGCTGGTGGTTGGCAGTTGGTGAGCCCGGCTTTCTACACCACATGCCGAAGTGTCCTTTGGCAAAACACTGAATAAATACAGTACATTTATAATTACTTGGCCTTCTTGGAGGCTTTGGAAGGACATGACATCTGGAGATTTCATTGTTCCAGGGGACTTCAATTCCCATGTGGGAAATGACGGAATCACCTGGAAGGAAATGACTGGAAAAAGTGACCTCCCTGATCTGAATCCAAGCTGTTTTGTTATTAGACTTTTGTGCTAGGTATGGGTCATCCATAATGAACATCATATTTGAGCTTACAGTGGTCCATGACAGGTGCATTTCCACTTCAGGAACCAGGGTAGTTTCTTTTTCTCTTCCATTTCTGTTGCTTTCACCACAGTAAATACAGATAACCAGGGTAGACATTTACTCCAGAAATGCCCCTGGTAGGAAAGTAGTACGTTTGAAGTCACTTAATATTTTCTGGGTGGTGGAGAACACTGTCCTGAAGTCCCCAGGATTCCCAATGAAACTCCATTAGAAACATGTAGATGAAAGAACTTAGGTGGTGAGTTGGATCTGGTGGCAGGGGAAGCTGCAGGACAAACCCAGTAAAACCAAATGAGTAGTAAAAGCAGACCTAAGGCAACTGTCTCTGAGATCTTCAACTCACACCTCTGGGATATTTTTTCACATCCTGGGAGAGGTCAGAGACAGGGAATCCAAATGGGTTATGTTCAAGGCCTTCATTGCAGATGCAGCTTTCAGGAGCTGTGGGCTGAAGGTCACTGATGCCTGTCAACAACTAGTAGAGACCCATTGGTTTACACTGGCAGTAATGGAAGCAGTCTGAACTGCTAACCTGAACTGAGAACAACAGTGAAATGATTACTTTGAGGCTCTCCAGAATCCAGTCACCGTGTCCACCCTTCATGAGGCAGAATCTGAGAACTCAGGGACAGGTAAGTCAACCAACCTGGTAGTGGCCACGGAAGGCAGCCAAAAAGTTCCCTGGTGCTATGACAGGATAAGATTCACCCCAAGATGCAGAAGATGAAGACAATAGATGATGATGTGCGGTTTTGTGTTACAGCTCAGGTGTGGTTTGGGAGTACAAACGAAAGAATCACTGGAAGTCGTTCAATCAGAAGAACATAAACCTGCTGGAGAAAACCTACCAGAGTCAGCTCAGTGGGAAGATGGAAGATGGCTGGGTCGTACTGGAGAACAATCTGGAGGTCAGAGGTTAACATGGGCATTTCCAAACGGATTACACACTCCCAGACTCACACACATGTTCTGTGCAGAAACACAGCCATATCCACAGTAGAGGCAGCTCAACAGACAAAGGACTGGATTAATTTCTGAGGTAAAATGTGTGATGTCACTGGTTGTTAGGTGAACCTGAGTGGAGCAGGAATGATGATGCGAAAGCCCCATTCCTGTCCAATAAGAAGAAACTTCCTGTCCGGGATCCAGGTGGAGTTCAAGCAGTCAATGCACCAGCGCAGCCTAAGAGCACAACTCCACTGGCTGCAGGTAAACATGCACATACCTGGACACAAACACCTAGACACAAGCATGCAGACCTGAATGACTAACACAACTTTTGGTTTCAGGTGGACAACCAGCTTCTAGGTGCCATGTTCCCCATCGTCTTCCATCCAGTTCCTCCTCCGAAGTCCATCGCTCTGGACTCAGGTGGAGTATTTAATCACCCGCCTCACACCTGTTGATGTAGTGATCCAAATTTTAGCAACTCTGTATTCTGTCTCCTCAGAACCAAAACCCTTCATCGACATGTCGATCATCACCAGGTTTAACCAGCACAGCAACATCACACAGTTTAAGTAAGTACCAACCACAATCATTTTACTAATTTTACAGGAAATTCTGGTTTGACAAGACCACAGAACTAGATCATAGGCAATCCCTCATCCAGTACCCCACCTTGGAGAAGAAGCAGAGCTTTACTGAGTGTTTGATGGCGTGATTCAGATGAATCTGTTAACTCATCTGCATGTTCTTTAGATACTTCATGGCTCTGGTTCAAGAGATGGCAGTGAAAATTGATCAGGGTTTCCTGGAATCTGTCTTGGCTCTATTTACACCAGCTGCTGACCCTCAAAATGAGGGACAGAAGGTAGAACCAAACAGGAAGATGATACTTCACTTCCAACATACAAACGTCACACAGAGGAGTAATAAGTTTGTTTTTCAGTCAGGGCTGATTAAGGGAGATCTGCAGCGTATGCAAGCCGAGCCAACGAAGGTGTCACTGTCCGACACAACAGGATGTAGCTTCTTTGAATATTTTCACATCTCACCCATCAAGGTAAGGCAGTCTTCTTCACTTCTGTAAATCATAAAGCTGTCTATTCAGTCAGAGATTTTCTAGTGGTGAACAGAGGAGATGATCTCAGGTTTCACACCAATTCACACTTTCATTCATGTGACCAAAACATCTGGTTAACTAGGGTGCTAGCAACCTACGGGAGGGATTTAAGGTGTAGTGATTTGCATGTGATTTCAGTAACTCAAGTTGAACTGCCCAGCATGTTTTATAAGTTTGGAATGTTGCACCTTTCAGTTTAAAACTGAGAAAGCTCCTCAAATGAGAACCAGGATGTCCCCAGGAAACAAACAAAACAAATAGTCTAGTAGTCTTTAATTCAGTTTGTTAGGATTATCTCCTGGATAACTGAGAATCTACCCAAGCACTTTAGGTTTATTTATGTATAAATGGACACTAAACAGCACTCCCTGGCAGGGTGATAGGGTAAAATACATTCTAAAAAATAAACAAATAACAAAGGGCACATGGTTAATAAAATCACATGATCTTGGATAGTTGTAATAAAAATTAAAGGAAGCGTAATAAAAAAAAACACTGCACAAAATAAAACAACCACCATTCTATGTATGATGACATATTTGATTAGTTAACATTGACTGTTTTATAGATTTAGAGAACAGTTTGTAAGATGTGAGGTTCCTTAGTTTTGTGGGTTCAGTGTTCCAGGTCTGAGCTGAATGATAAGAGAAAGCTGCATGTCCAAAAGTAGGGTTAGGGTTACAGCTCTAGTGAGTAGATTTTAATGTTCAGTAAAATTATTTGGGGGGACGACTTTGAAATTGTGGAGGGTTTTTTATTGTTGGTGATGCAAACAAGGCTTCTTGCTTTGAGTAAAAAAAGCACTCTCTCTATTGATTGCTTTTGATTTTGAGTACTGTTGAGAAACCATGTTTTTAGTATTAACTCCTCTCAGAGGAATCTCATCTCACCACTTAGTTTCTCCCACTGGATCTTTGATGTTGCAGAAAAGACGGACACACAAAATGAGTCCAGACCAGAGGTTTAATTACCAATCATACATTTATTTAAACATTCAGCTGAATGGAGACAACAGCTTACCAACAAGAAGAAACAGCAACCTGTTCCCAGTTGTTTGAGGTGATTCCCCTTTCACATCCTTTTTATACTATGAACCACGCCCAAGACCAGGATTTTCTGCACACAAACAGCTGCAGCAGCTTGTTTTTCTGTCTTAAGGATAGCTACCTAATCTCACTCGCCCTTGTCATGATGTCCTGGAGTCTTTGGCCTCCCTCACCCCATAGACACAACTGCTCTTTGTGATTATTTTATCATAAGCTAAGTGTAACCTCATTTTAGCAATCAAAGTATCAACATTTCATTATACTTTATAGTACATACCCCTTTTTTGCCAGAAGCAAGAAGCCTTGTTTGCAATTAAGAGAAGGCTATGTACGTGAAGCATCAGAGGAGCACCTAAGTGAGACTAACAAGGACTCAGTGGCATTTCTAATTCCCTTGGCTACAGAATTTGTAGCTGTTAAATCTTTATGGTCTACTTTTTCTGTGATTATTTTTTTCTGCAAACAAAGCACCTGAATCTGCTTTGTGGCATTATATGATTTTCCAGGGTCCAGTGAGCAGAGTGGATGGATTTTCTTTAGTTTTAGTTAGTCATTGTTTTCATGCTGCTGTCATGACCTTCATGATGTTTCTCCTTTATCAGCTCCACCTCAGTCTGTCTCTGGGCTCCAGCGACAACAGCTCAGCTCAGGAGTCTGCTGCTCTTCAGCCTCTAAAGCTGCTGTTAAAAAGTATCGGCGCCACGCTGACCAATGTCGACGACATCATCTTTAAGTGAGACTCAGACAGATGTTCTGTGGGCTGCAGTTTCCAGGTCTGAGTTTGACCTTTGTCCCCGGTTTCTGTCTCTGATGTCTATCAGACTAGCCTTCTTCGAGGTGAAGTATCAGTTTTACAGCAGAGAGAAGCTGATGTGGGCGGTGGGCCAACATTACAGTGAACAGGTAACATTACAGCCTATTTCATTCCCACAGGTTTTATCCACATTAACAGTTGTCTTCAATTTACTGCTCATTAGGGGTGTAACGAGATTAAAACATCACAAGATTTTTTACTGAATTAACAGCTGTCTCACAAACACCCCTAAAAACCCCTGTACCATGACTTTATCTGATAAAATTATTACAGAAACCGTCCACACCATTTGAAATAATTTGTGTAGCAGTTTGGACAAACTTGTCAACCAGTAGGACCACGCTGTCACCTCACTCAAGTCGTGTTTTGGAGGCAGTTTCCCTTGCTCCTCCAGCCTCTGCAGCTACGTACTGAGAGGAAGAATCACACATTTATACAAAACAGAACCGGCTTAATGCCCAGTTCATATGGTAATTTGTCAACTATGAACATGAGAAAATAAAGTTCATTCATCTGTTTGAGTTGAGACAAAAAGATTTGCCTCACCCATCTCCATGAAAGCTATGTATATTACAATTATGCCTGTGTTTATCAGTGTGAGCAACTTTTCTTTCTGATGAAAAAAACAAACCAAAAAACCACTGGAGTTGGATTTTAAGCTTTTAAATCAGACTCAAACACCTGTCAGAACACATCACAGCTATAGAAAGTCTGAATTTATTTTATCTAGATTATCGCTTTTTGTGTTTTTCTCCTGTACTTTTGAGGTGAGATGTTTGTAGCCATTTAAAGTTTCCATTGAGGGTTTTTTTAAGTTGTTTTGACATGCTGTGAAGTGAAGTGAAATTTATTTATATAGCACTTTTCAGCAGCAAGGCGATTCAAAGTGCTTTACAACACAGAAACAACAATCGGGTACATAATCAAATACAACAGGTACAATCAAATACAGCATAGAAACATCATAATCAAATCTAGATCAATCATGTATAGTCTAAATGAAATATAGGATAATCTAAATGAAATCATGAAACTAAACATATCTAAAACATGAGCTAAAACAGTCAAAATAGCTAAAATAATCTAAATAAAATCATGATGAAGTTAAAGCTGAACTAAACAACAATTAGGCTAAGACAGTCAAAATATGAGCTAAGATAAACAAAACTAAATGTACAGGAAGGCTAAATAAGCTAACATAAACTGCTAAGCTAAGGGTATTAAGAGACTAACTAACTAACAGTACCAAGGCCCGCTAACAGCCATCATAATAATTACTAAGATAAATAAGCTAACATAAACTGCTAAACTAAAGGTACCAAGAGTCTAACTAACAGTATTAAGGCCCGGTAACAGCCATCATAATAATTACTAAGAAACTATGGTGATGGGGGGAGGGGGAGTCGGATAACAGAGATGACTCAGAAACAGCGGAAAGTGTGCATGTGTGTGTGTGTGTAGAGGCGGTGGGAGGCAGTGTGGTGCGTGTTGTATGAGTGTGCGTGTGTGTGTGTGTGTGTGTGTGTGTTTGTAGAGAGGTCCATGAATCACGTCACAGAGGCCATTGTCTTTGATAATGTGATGAAATGTTTATCAGCCAGCCCAGAGCAGATCCACAAATGTCCTTAGGCAGAGGGAGCAGAGCATCTTGTTTACATAAATTCCGAGGAGTAATTGAGATAGCTGACCAAGGTCAGCCTAGGGGAGCCAAATTCACAAACAGTAATTGTTTTGGTTCAGGCAGACATTGTGTTTTCTGTCAGCCTTGAAAGTCTTGCTGATACTTCTCACGGGCAAATCCAAACAGCCAAATTTCAGGTCCATTCCGTCTGATTCGAGCGAGCAACTTCCTTAAGATGTAACCCATATTATTCATGAGTTCCAGAACCGCAATTCAGTCCAACTTGCGATTCAGCTCCCGTAACCACACAGTTTGATTGTTGACCGCCGAACCCATTAAGCGAAGTTGATGATTAGTCAGGTAACTGCGTAATCCAAACAGCAGAAATCCTGTTATCAAAACCCAAATATGTGAAGACCTTCCAAAGACAAAAATTGTCAGACAAACAATAATTCCATTTCCTCCAGGAATCCATTGTGTATCCAGCAAAAAAATGTCCCCTCAGGGTAAGTCAGAGCTCTCCCAATTTCTGTCCTCCCGTCAAGAAAATTTGATCAATTGCGTTGAGAGAACAGCTGACCAGATCCATGGTTTAAAAATTTTGGAGAATATGTAAAATAGAGGCTCCGAAAGAAAGCAGGGCAGAGAGGCAGAGGTGGGGGTGGGGGGTGGGGGGTGCAGTTCAAGAGATAGAGAGAAAAGAAAACACATCTGCCTTCCACCAGGAGCAGAGAGAAAAAAATGTGGTAAAATGTTTTCATTAGAAACCAGTATAAAATGAAGTTATAGGAAATTAATGTCTTTTTTTTTTAAGTTTTCAATAAACTGTTCTGACTGGTTAAAAAAATGCATATAGAGAAAAGTGAAGTTCATATTTTAGTGTGAATATTTTGACATAAGAAATGTGAAAAACATGGTAATTTAATTAATGTTTTAAACAATAATATTTTTTAAAAGTTGGTTGCTGACAGAGGTGCCAAGTCACATTTACTTGCATTAATGTAACTGAGCATTAATTTTGTGTATTCTGTACTTGTAAAGTAATTTCAAAAATGTGAACATAAATATTTGAGTTAAAATTAGGAGTTGAGGGAACAAAAACCTGGTCATGTGAATGAGACACTCTGACAAGTTCAATGAAGGAAGCTGCTTCATTCTGCTGTTAGCTGTGTTAGCTCAGAGAGACTCAGACCTGCAGCCTGTGGTGGTGAGTTAAAAACACATTTCTTTGTTTTGTAAGTTAAAACCAGGCTTTCATAGTTTATTAAGAGACGTTGTGAAAATTAGTAAAAACAGACATCAGTGCCTAACACTCCAGTAGTTCATGAGATATTTTGTGAACAGACGGACAGAGTTGACACCAACAGTTAATGGCAAAATTTTAAATAAACATCTCAGGGGATCAATGAGCACTTAGAGTATAAGTTGGGAATCAGTTTCAGCTACTATTGCATAAAATTTTAGCTAAATGTGTAAAACTGACTGAGTTATAGCTGTTTTTGTGTTTGCTAGGGTTGATTAGCTGTGGCAGCCATGTTGAATTGAGTTGGCTCCACAATTTAGTCATTTGTAAATGGACATCCAATTATTGCTTTCTGAGAGTTTTAATAAATTCTGTCCAGTGCTTCATGAGACACTTTAACACTACAGACTAACAGACTCAACTCAAACACATACAGAGACACTGGCAAAAATATTATCTCCTGCCTTTCAGCGGTAGGCTATAATAAACTAACATTAAAGTTTGCCGTCCAATAACGCATGTAAACATGAATCATGTGATTACCTGACGTAAGGTGGATGTTTAGTCTTGTATTTATGACACAGTCTTTATTTTGACCACTATTTGCCTTCCAGAAAATTGTAAATTTTAGAAAAAAATATTTAACAAATGCTGTCTTATTTCCTTTTTTTCAAAACTGAACAAAGTGATTGTGTGTTTCAGTGAATGAAAAGTGAAATCAGTTCTTAGGCACTGAGATCATAAATCTTTTTTTTAGTTGATGTTGAAGTCCTAGTTTAGTATAATTAACACATTTACATTGTCTATCTTTCATAGTTTTAGTTGTTTGTGTGGTTCATAATTTTAAGTTATTAAAAAAACAAAAAACACCCCACCTTGTTTTGGTAATCCATTCTGGTTAATAAATTCCCAACAAGACATCCAGGTAATAACTCTGGGGCTCAGAATAGATAGCTGTTCAGACAATTCAGATAAAAGGGGTTCAGACCATAACCCCACCATATATGGTCTGAGTAAAGACGTTTTCAGTTTGCTTTGAGGCCATTCAGATCTGTATTTAGCACTATGTGAAAGCAATCTAATAGTTAGGGACAGATTTTACAGCTAAATCTGAACAGTATTATGTTGGTTTCAAATGAGTGTCAAACTCTGACTACTTTTTTCTCTTCATGTTTGGGGGAAAAAAAAAATCTCCGTGAAACTGAGAAGTATCTTGAGGAGGCATCTTTGGTCCAATGAGCTTACAACATTCTGAGGGTCAAAGAATTTTCAAACCTCTGAAACAAACCTGTTGTGTTCTGGCTGCAGTTCCTTAAGCAGATGTATGTTCTGGTTCTGGGTCTGGATGTTCTGGGGAATCCGTTTGGACTGATCCGAGGTCTGTCTGAGGGAGTGGAGGCCTTCTTCTATGAGCCATTCCAGGTACCACTTGTTTTATACTGTACCATGAGAACATCAGACATTGATTAGAACTGAATATTGATCTGATCTGAATATAAAATCAGAGTCAGGAACCTGTATGAAGTGAAGGTGTTTGTGCTTCTCAGGGAGCTGTTCAAGGTCCGGAGGAATTTGCTGAAGGGTTTGTAATCGGTGTTCGAAGCCTGTTGGGGCACACTGTAGGTAAGAAACTCAGACTGTAACAGGATCAATGTCAAGTTGTCAGACATGTACAGCTGCTGTCTGAAGTTTCCTTTTACTCATGAAAAGATGTCAAATTTATTATTTCTTTTTTTAATGATTCATTTGAACTATTTGTTTTCCAAACTGTAATGGTTATACAACATACAACTTTGATGATTTTTAAAACAAGACTGCATTTCCTTTTTTTTCTAAACCGTATTGGCTCAAAAATATCCACATACCCTTACTAATATTTGGTTAAACATCCTCAGCAAGTGTCACCTGGATCACAGGCGGTTTGTCTCCGTCAACAAGCTTCTAGTAGAATTCTGGCTGATATTTGACAACTCTTCTTGGCAAAATTAGTAAAGTTCATTTAAATTGGTTGGTTTCCTGCATGGACCCAGCTTTTAATCAGAGTCCACAAATTTCATTTGGTTGAGGTCGGGGCTTTTGGGAAGGCCATTCCAGAAGCCTGATTTATCAAATCAGAAAACAGTTCTGATGCCTGTTTGGGATCAGTGTCCTGCTGGAAAAAACTGTTTAAGTTTCATCCATCTAGCTAATCATTTTAGGTGCAGTTGAAGAATTTTGGAGGTAGTTCTCCTTCATTGTTCCATCTACTTTGTGCACCAATACCACAGCATGATGCTATCACCATCGTACCTGACAGTTGGTAGTGTTTTTAGGTTTGAAAGCCTTACCTTGACTCCTCCCATCATCCTTCTTGCAATAAGGAACTGCCAGCTGCAATCAATCATGATCATCAACAGGAAGTTAATAGGCTTTGGCCTTGTCAAGTTAAGACATTCTCAAATTAAGTGATCCTGTGTGGATCAGAGAAAATCCACAATAAATTCAAACTTGTTTTTAAAAATCATTTTTGTTACGTGCTATATCATCATTACCACACTAAAGGGAGGAAAAAAGGGGTAAAAAAAAAACAATAGATCCCCAGAATAATCTAACATTTATACCCATGATGAGTGGATGGAAACTTGTGACTGCAGCTGTATGGTCAGTGGTCCCAGCTGATCCGTTGTCTCTGCAGGAGGTGCTGCAGGTATGGTGTCCAAGATCACAGGTTCTGTGGGTAAAGGTCTGGCAGCCATCACTATGGATAAAGAATACCAGCAGGAACGGCGAGAGGAGATGAACCGACCACCTAAAGACTTCAAAGATAGTCTGGCCAAAGGAGGGAAAGGACTGCTGAAGGTTTGAAAGGACTTTGTTCAGATCTTTGTTCAGTGATGTTAGATGAAGTTAGACTCTGTCTCTCTGCAGGGCGTTGTTGGTGGAGTTACAGGCATCGTCACCAAACCTGTGGAAGGTAAGTGACACCTATGCTCCTGCTTGAAACATGGACACAAAGGTTCTTGTTTGTTTCACAAAGTTGGTCAGATAGTAGAATAAAATATCACAGTATACCACCACAAAAAAATAAAACAAGCTAAACGATAAATCAAAATGACCAGCAAATGGCAACGCTAGAGAGGAAAATATTCCTTTTCTGCTCAGTTAACTGCATTTTAATTCAAACCAAAACTTTTCACTTCAGTAACTTCAGCCATTTTTAACAGACTCAACAATGCTTTCACGCACAAACATGAACCAAAAAAGAACTGAGAAGTAGTTTCAAAAAGACTCACCCACTGAATATATAGCAATGTCTTAAAATTATTTAGTCACTTATTCAAGCAAAATTAGGACATAACAACCAGATTAATTTTTTTCTTGAAAGTTTTTACACAAAAGCCTGCGTTCCACTGAAAATAGGTTTGGGATTATAATTAGAACAGTGATTCTCACCTGGTGGTTCACAAACTCTAAAACCCTCATATCCCGACCCCTCACATCTTTTTAGCAGGTTCATGTCTTCCAGTTCAGATCACCCTGATCCTCTGTTCAAAATTTCTAAAATTCTTTGATTCCAGTCTCACGTGTCTTCAGATCCCTTAAATGATCTGATCTAAACAACTTAGATCCTCTTATCCAGACCCTTCATATCATCTGATCCAAATCCAACCCTTTTAGTCAGGTCCCCAGGTCATCTTTCATAACTTTTTATATCCTCTGTTTAAGATTTTTAAAGTCTTTTAATCCAGATCTTGCTGGTCCTCTGATTCAGACCCATCTTTTCCTGATATTTAAACTCCTTGGATCTCATGATCTAAATTAGTGCTGGGCGATATGGAAAAAATTCTATATCACAATATGGATAATTTTATATCACGATAACGATATATATCACGATATACCCCAATTACGTACGTTGTCAGTTATTCTCTGAAAAATATGAAAAAATAATTTAATTTCTTACCTTTTTCAAGCTTTATTTCTAAGTGACATTTAACTGAATTTTCACAAATGAGATCTGCTGCATTTTAGTGCAGCAATATATATGTACCTGTTAGACGTAACAGTATCAAATGACAACAGACTC
>NC_051444.1:31906026-31914742 GCF_001649575.2 Kryptolebias marmoratus
GTCGCAAAACGGAGGTTCTTCGCAAAATAGTTATTTTTTCTTATTATTTATCACTTATATAAACTGAATTTATGCAAAGTGACAACACTAATACATTTGTCGTAGCCTACGTTATGAAATATTTACATGAATCATTGATACAATTATGATAGAAACGACAGAAACTATAGAGACGATAGAAGAAATTATATCACGATAGACACTTTTCTATCGTCCCCACGATATATATCGTTATATCGCCCAGCACTAATCTAAATTAATGTCATCAAATCCAGTCTCCCTGAATATATGAACCCTGAGTGCCTCTATTCCAGGCTTCTCTGATCCAATATTTTTAAATCCTTCATGGGAGAGCCTACAAGTCTTCTGATTAAAACCCATCAAATGATCTTACCTAGACTCATTAAATCATCTTATCCAGACTCTTCAGATAATTTCATCTTGATGTTCTAGATTCTCAGATTCAAGATCTTTAAATTTTATGTTCTCAGACCCTCTAATCCAGAACCCTTTGATCTAGATTCCTTAAATCTTTTGATCCTGATCCCACAGATATTCTGATTTAGATCACTTTAATTATCCTCCAATTTAGATTCCCTTGATCCTTTGTTTAATACTTATAAAATCCCAAAATCCAGATCTTGTAGGTCTTCTGATTCAGATCCCTCAAATGATCTGATATTGACTTCTGAGGCCCTTTTATCCAGACCCTTCAAATCATCAGAACCATCACCCCACATCTTTCAGACCTCTTGGATCCAGTGATCCAGATCCCGTAGACCTTCTGATTCAATTAAATTTAGTTCAGTTCATCTATACATCACACAACAAAGGTCGTCTCAGGGCACGGTACAAAAACATTCAAATACATTATAAAAGCCATATAGCTAAGGATGCAGCAGCAGATTGTGCCAAATCCTCACATTGTTGCAGTCTCCCATCCTGAGCAGCATGTTGGCAACAGTGGAAAGGAACAGGAAAAAACTTCCAGCAGAAACAGGCTCAGAATAGGTGGCTATCTGCTTTGACTGGCTGGAATTAAAGAGGACAAGAAAGAGAGACAGACAAACAAAAAGGTTATTTACATTAGAACTGGAGGCCAAATTAATGCCATCCAGATGAAGTGAGAGGCTGCAAAGTTTGTTCCTAAACTGCTCAGATCCAAAACCACAACATCTTGTCTGAGTTCAAAAGAAGCAAATTAAGAATCATCCAGGTATTTGTCTTTAAGACATGTTTGTAACCTAAGTAACTGATTGGATTAATCAAGTTTTATGAATAAATATAACTGAGTATTATCATTATAACCATGAGAATTCATCCCATGTCGTCTAATAACTTTACCTAATGGAAGCATATATAAAGTAAAGAATATAAGTCCAAACACTGAACCCTGAGAAACTACAAGACTAACTCTGACGTATGAAGATTTATTAACACAAACAAATTAGAATCTATCAAATAAATATGATTTAAACCATTTTAAAGCTGTTTCTGTAATCCCAATATCAGATTTAAGCCTCTGTAATAGAATATTGTTATCAGTTGTATCAAATGCAGCACTGAGATCTAACAGGACAAATATGGACACAAGTCCACTGTCTGAGGACAGGAGGATATCATTAGTAACTTTCACCAGTGCTGTTTCTGTGCTATGATGAACTCTAAACCCTGACTGAAACTCCTCAAACAGATTATTTCTGTCCAGATGTTCACACAGATGATTTGAACCAAACTAGAACCAACATTACTGAAATGGTTTGTCTTTCTGTCTGCAGGAGCTAAGAAAGAGGGGGCGGCAGGGTTTTTTAAGGGGATCGGTAAAGGTCTTGTGGGTGTTGTCGCTCGGCCGACAGGTGGTATTGTGGACATGGCCAGCAGTACCTTCCAGGGAATCCAAAGGTATTTGCTTTAACCTTCAGTCTGTATGTTTTTTTTGTTGTTGTTTGTTTTGTTTTTTTGTTTTGTTTTGTTTTAGGGTTTTATTTTGGTAGTTTCTTTGTGATCTATTCACTTAGACTTTATTTCTGGTTGTTGTCAGATTAAAGAACTTCCTGTGGTTTCTGTGTGCTTTGAATTGTGTTTTTTTGTCTCCTCTGTTTTACTAATGTTGTTTCACATTTTCTGCCTGTTTTCTGTCTGTTGATGTTGTCGGGACTTTTGTTCTTTCTTTTTCTTGCTGTTTGGTGTGAGTATTTTACATGAAGCATGCTAAAGCTGAGCTCCTGCTGCTGCTGCTGCTGTAAATCAGGTTCAGAACAGGTTTCTCCTGCAGCTGTTTGACTTGTGCTCTTGAATCAGTCCCAGTGGATGAAAACAGTGATGACGGAGCTGAGCTTTACCATGAAGCAGTTTGATGTTTGCATGGTGACTGTTGCTGCAGCTGGACTGTAAGTCACAGCATCTTGTCAAACAAGGATTTCATTGATCTTCAGTTTGATTCATGCTCGTCATGTTGCCCATCAGTTTAAAGCTACTTGGAACCCCCTCCCATCAGTAAAGCTTGACGCAAATCGATTAGCCACACTCCTGAGGAGCGACACCTGAAACACGGAGATAGTTCAACGGGTTCATAATCACAAAAAAAAAACACAAAACCTGACCCAAACAGTTTTCTTCATATCTCATCTTCGTCTGTGGTTAAACCTGAAAAGAATTGCAGTAGGATGTTTGTTGTGGCATCCTGACACAGTTAGTTGTTCTACAGCTGATTAGAACACTTTTAAATCACTTTTTTTATTTAATAAAATCCTGATATTTGATGAACTGAATCAAATCAAGTTGATTTCAGTGTTTTGTCCCACCTCTAACATGCACAGTAAAGCCCCTAGAGATGGCCCAGAATTTATTAGTGTCTGCTGTTCCATCAGTTCCATCAATCAAAAAGGACCCATGTCCCTCAATTGGCCTCATATGGCTGCCTGAATCAGATTCAAGTTTCTAATGCTGCATACAAAGAGACCTTTGGGTCCGTTATCCAACCTAAACTCAGTCATACAAATTGGGGGTGGGGGCACCTCTCTTGGATAATGATAGTATTGAAATTAGTGAATCTCTGCTCCAGAAACAAAGACTGAGGCTTACAGTTTGAATACACATTATATAGCTCATAAAATTGCCTCCTTTTTATTGGTATCATCTTCCACAGGATCACATCTCCTTTTTTTTCTCATTTCTTTTATGGGCCGATTATAATCGTGCCTCAGGCTGGTTCTTCCCCAGCCTTCTTTCTTGAACTGTGTCCCTTTCTCCCGACCTTTAAAGGACATTACACTAATAAAACCTACTGCCTGTCTTTCAGGGACTTCTCACAATAATTTGTCACCATTACAGTCCTTCCTTGGAAAAATATTACACACCTAAAATCCAAATTATTTTTTAGTCCTTTTTTGTTTGTTTAGTTTTCTCAGCAATCCCAGTACATGTATTGTTACAGAGTGAACATTGTGTTCTCATTATAACGATTCATTGGGAACACTGTCCGGATCTTGTCGAATCTTATCAGTACCTAAAATTATGGCTTTATTAGCACAATACCTCTGCTGTTCTCCTCTGTTCTTTAAATTTTGAAATTTGAGCTCTGCACCTGTGGTTTTGCTTACTTAGCTTTTGCTACCCAGACATCTCTAGCATTACTCTAAATTTCTACTACAGTAGACTTAGTCTAGACTGTTCTCATCTGTGGTTTCACAACAGTGAAACAAAGAACTAAAGTATGGCCGTGCATGACATCCCTCCCTGCCTTTGGATTCATTTACTTAGAGAACATCTTAAACACCCAAACACACACTGACTTTGGACTTCTGGACAGGTTCTACTGGGACTCTGTGCATTTTAGTAAAATCTGATGTCTTGTGTCTCATTCTTCCTGTGAATCCATAAAAACTCAAAGGTTCTGTTGAAGCACCTGTTCTCTCCTCAGGGACTGGCTGACTGAATGGTCACGTGGTTCTGGTTCTGATTAACACTGATGAGTTTTACAAAAAAATTAACAATCGGAATGCTTAAAACTGCAAAATGAGAAAACGTTTCAAATATATGCTAACACAGGTGCTGTTTGTAAATCACTGTAAAGAGAACATTTGATGTCCAGTCAGGAGTCCCCAACCACTCCCCACCACTGGTCCATTGATCAATTGATACCGAGCCACACACAAATGGTTCTGTAAAAACTTTTCTTTAAAAAAATACATACATTGTTCTGCAGGGTGTTTTATTTTGAAAAAGCTCCACTTCCATTCATACCTCTTTTACTGTGCTTGACTCTGTCACAATTATATTTCACATTCTAGCTAACCTACAAGCTAACCCTTGCAAAAATTAGTAAAAAATAGCTCTTTTTTTTCACTAGTGCATGGGAAAATTATCTTGTATGAAAGAGGTCATGATTCAAAAAAGATTGAGGACTGTTGCAGTAAATTAGGTGAGAAATAAATTTACAATAACTACAAAATGTTTGTTCAAAAATAACTTATAGTGCGGTATGCAGTAATACTTCTAAACAAGGGGTGTAACGGTGTATTTATACCATGGTTTGGTGCAGACGTTTGACATAGGTATATTGACGTACGCAGCGAATACATAGCCATAGCTGATCACTGCTCCCATCTACAAACAGACACTCATTTTATTAGACTACGTTTTAGCAGCCACAACAGAAAAAAAGCCGATTATGCTGTCTAAAGCACTCTACAACAATCAAAGTATGGTTGGTTCAGAATATTGCACAGAAGCTTGAAGACCTGCTGTTTGTTTTGTAAATCATCTGTATGGAAAAACTCTCTGATCACTTTGTAACCATGGTTGGCTGCAGCGGAGAAATCGTGAAGATATCAGTTGACAAATCCTGCTTTGCTGAACTTGACCTGCTACAATAAATCTCCCCACTAGCAAGGGAGAGTTATTGTGTATTTTAAAAACATATAGCATTTGGTATTTGTTTCTTTTTCGTGTGATACCGACCTGTGCTGAACCATAACCCTCTAACTGAGGTACGACCGAACCATGACCTAGGCAGACCGTTACACCCCTGTTCTAAACACCATCACAAGAGTGCAAATACAGTTCAAACGCTTTGGATTATCACCTCAACAACCTCTCTTTCTTCATACAACATTTTCCAACAAAAGTGCCTCCCCCAGATGGTCCATCTGTCAGGTGATACATTAATTCATGATAACTTGTTGAAAGTTATTGTTTCATGCTGTCACTGTAGAGGCCACCACAGGTGAGATCTGGAACTGACTAAAGCTGCCTGCAGCATGATGTGCATTAAAACCGAACTTCTGAATGTGCTTCAGCCAAACCTTACCCAACAGAATCAGAACCATTCACTGTCAGACTCAGGTGGAGGTGAGCTGCAGACCAAGTAGGTGCTAACAGAGACGTGTGTTTGTGTTGTGATGTCAGAGTGGCCGAGTCGACGGAGGAAGTGACCAAACTTCGGCCGGTTCGTCTGATCAAGGAGGATGGGATCATCCGACCATTTGACATGACAGAGTCACAGGGTTTGGACCTTTTCCAGGTTTGAGCACTTTGACCTTTTACCATTTCCATAGCAACATAATGTCACTTCCTGAGAAGAAACAGCTATAGCCTCCACTATGAGCTATGGTACAATAAGATACGATACAATACACTTCATTGTACCTTTGGGGAAATTTATCTTGGTCTCAGAGTGCTACATTTCAGTTAATTAAACAAAGAACAAAATAAACCCATAAAAATTAGTTTTTTAACAGTCTAGCTTGCAGGGGTGACTTTAAACCATATATCTGAGGGCAAAATTTCATATATTTTGTGAAAAATTTTATTTTTGATCGATCACCAATTTCTGACTAGAATGACAGAAGCAGTTCTGTGAATTCTCCCTACAGTAAGAAGGAAGCTAAACCCTGGTGAATGTTTTGAAACATTTTGGTGACTCCCTCTGGAATGCTGTTCACCAACTAGTTTCCATCAGTCACAGCCCAGTGAGATACAGGCTTTACACCGAACACGGATCAAGAACAATCAGACAACAAATTTCAAAACCAAATTTCAAGTTACTTTCTAATAGTTTTAACCTCTAATTGCTCTTGCCATAACTGCAAATTTACAACATCTGGTTTTATCTTGGGCCCTATGATTTCTGCAATGCAGAAAACAATGATGAGATCTCAGAGTTTCACGTTAAAAATGGAATTTAGTATAAAAATGCGGAATGTTGCAAAATTTTTCAAGATGTGGATTTTTATTAAAACAATCTATGTGAGTTTTTCAAATTTTATCATAAGACAAATTCAATTAAAAACAGAAAAACAATAGTAATTTGAAAGGGGGAAAAAAGGATTTCATAGGGCTCTGTTTATCTTAAGCCTCCAGTTTGGGTCAGGATTCTGTGCTGTCTGCTCCTTCTCCTGAGTTATGTTTAATTGTCATTGCCGATTTTCCAAATTAATCTTTCTGACAGTAGATCTTCACACCAGAAACTCTTTCTTTGTACTTTTCCACCACATTAGAGTTTAATTGAATGCATACAGACTTCTTCAAAGAGGAGGGAAGTTTTATTCATGTTTCTGCTTTAACCCTTTTTAACGATTGTCTTCTGTTCCTCTTTTTGTTTTTCTTCTTCCTCCTCTTGTGTTTCTTCTTCATGTGTTTATCTCATGCAGCCTGAGGAGGACTCACCTTGCTCTGGTGAAACACTTTAATGCTGACCGTGCTTTCAGAGACTGAACTGTTACTGACGCTTCCTGTAATCCTCCACATTAATCTGCACAGATGCTCAGTTATTTACATCTTTAAGTCTGAATTTTAGACTTGTCGGGTTTTTATGCATGCCAACTGTCTCCATTCATGCTTCAGATATTTTCTACTCTCACAAAAACATTTCTGCGTTTTTATTTTTCTTTATATACCAATAATTTATTTATTTATTTTATCAGGAGAAGAGGCAGCGGAACAGATGTTGGCTGTAGATTTTAGAAATTTGTGTAAAATCTTCCCTAATTTTATTTAAACATACAAACATAATATTTAATGTTCGTATCTGTGTGAGGACATACTTCATACTATATAACATGAGACCAAACATGTTGCTTCTCTGTCAGCATGATGTTTAACTTGACTGTTTGACATCGGTGTGTGTGACGTCTGCAGCATTTGTGTTCAATGTTTAATAAAACTTCTCCAACTCTTTATTTTCTAATGACATATGATTTAGTAGTAAATGAATCTGAGGGTTTGGTTTATGTAGGACTGACTGTGAGTGGGGGGTGACTGACATAACTTGACATTCAGATTCACACCTGAGAGTTTTCATACCTCCACTTGTTGATGTAGAATGGAAGAAAGCAGCAGAATGTCAAACAAATTATGTTTTAGTTGGATGCACTGATTCTGTTGTGGCCGATACAGACTTCAGTTTTTGTCCAACTCTGACCTACCAGTAAAAATTTTGGTTGATTCTTATTTTTCCAAAGAACTACACTATAATTAATGCTGTTATTTAGTTTTTGAAGTTTTTGATAAAAATTTTAAATTTCTGCTCTGTGATCCTGCTGCAGTACAGTCCATGGGGTTCAGTTTGTTTAAAGTGTCCAATGTTAAAAATGGATTCAGTTACGATGTTAGTGATAACAGTGATAACAGAAACATTAGATTTTTACCTGTAAAGTAGAAGGTACACATTAAATTCAAAAGGCAAGGACAGAATCACTTCAATTATTCGAACAGAGAAATTATTTTCAATGCAGATTGTAAAGAGGAAACTGGTATTCAGATATTCAAAGAAAAGGTTCAAATTACTTTGGGTAATCTGAAGTTCATACTTTCAGCCTCACTGTTTTATTCAAAATATGTAGTTTCTTAATTTCTGGTTGAATTTAAAATGTGACTGTCTGTTCATAAAAAAACTTTTAAAGTAAAAACACTTTTGCTAAAACATCAACAGATTACTGAACTTCACCTGTCACTTGAAATTTACAAAAAAAAATGGTATTCATTAAGGAAATGCATGCTAAGTTTTAAAGAAGGATTTTGTGTTGCTAGTTCTCAATGTATGTATTAGGGATTTCTCTCAGCAGCCAATTTTAGTTCAGTATCTGTAAAATTGACTGAGGTACTGTATAGCCATTTTTGTGTTTGCTAAGGTTGATTAGCTGTGACAGTCATCTTGAAATGAATTGTTGTAACTATGCACTTCTATAAAACCTGTGAACAGTCAATAATTGTACATATTGAGAGCGGAAGTGATCTCACAGTGTGTGAGCTGCATGCAACTCTAAAACAAAATAAGATTTTGTCAGGTTTATTCATTTTGCCCTAAGCCTTATGTTGTGTAATTGTAAGTCAGAATTTTTGAAAGTGTTTTGCAATTTGCACCAGCACGTCTTCCATTGAGGAGAGAATTGGACTCCGCCAAGGTTGCCCTTTGTCACCGATTCTGTTCATAACGTTTATGGACAGAATTTCTAGGCGCAGCCAAGGCGTCGAGGGGATCCGTTTTGGTGGCCTTAGGATTGCATCTCTGCTTTTTGCAAATGATGTGGTCCTACTGGCTTCATCAGACCGTGATCTACAGCTCTCACTGGAGCGGTTCGCAGCCGAGTGTGAAGCAGTTGGGCTGAGGATCAATGCCTCCAAATCTGAGGCCATGGTCTTGAGCCGGAAAAGGGCCTTCTCCGGGTCGGGGAAGATGTCCTGCCCCAAGTGGAGGAGTTTAAGTATCTCGGGG
>NC_051444.1:31915067-31930552 GCF_001649575.2 Kryptolebias marmoratus
GAGGCCCAGAGGAAGACCCAGGACACGCTGGAGGGACTATGTTTCTCGGCTGGTCTGGGAACGCCTTGGGATTCCCCCGGAGGAGCTGGCCCAAGTGGCTGGGGAGAGGGAAGTCTGGGTCTCCCTGCTTAGGCTGCTGCCCCCGCGACCCGACCTCGGATAAGCGGAAGACAATGGATGGATGGATGGATGAACATTAATCTTAATAACTGGCATAGGACATTTCCTTTGCTTTGTTGTATTATATTGCATTGAAACTTGATGTGTTGAATCAAAACTGTCTTTGAATTCCATCGTATCGTGATTAAAGACTGAATCGTATTGCATCGTATCAGCTGATGCTGCCCGTGTATCTGTAATGACTCAGATGATTGGCAGTGTATACAATATGTATTGGCCGCAGTTCAGAGAGTCACAACTCTATTCTACACCTTTTCTGCTGCCCCAAATTTTATTTTGAATCACCTTACATACAGTTACACTATAGCTTATTCCAAGTTCACCTCACTCAGTAAAGTCCTCTATATCAAGAGGTTCTGCTGTTAGTGTGAGGTAGAGGACCGGATGATCACTGATCAAGGCTGTTCAAGCCTCCTCAAGGTGCATCACTAGATGTTCAGTTTGTGGGTTTGGGTTGGGGGGGGGTTGTCACTTTCCTGGGACCATCAGCCAGTGGGTGTTGCAGTGGTGAGTGATGGAAACTTGTATAATTTTATTTGTTTATTTTAAAAATAATGAGATCTAAATAATCTGTCGGGACAGTGGGTAATATGTCACAAGTGTGTTTGTGTTTCCAGCGCTCAGGAACCAAACTACTGGACGGTGAAGTGTTCAGAAGTTTCTGTCCACATCCTGGTCACAGAAAGACCAACATCATCGTCACTAACAGGTCTGACACACAAACACATAGCAGCACACTGTATGTTATTTCTGCTGTTGCTTACAGTATTTGATCTTGTTGTTGTGCAGGAGGGTTTTTTGTGTGAAGGAGTTGGATTTTGTAGGTCACTTTACCACAGAGTGGGAATGTCTGTATGAGAACTTCCATCGTTCTCCAGCTGTGATGGGATCAGAGCTGAAGATTTACTGCAAGGTACCAGAGCTGGCATAAACAGACAAAATACAGACTGATGATTGGTTGTTTTTTTTGTCATGCAGCACTTCCTGTTAGGAAGTTTCATTGTTGTTTTTTTTGTTTCAGGAACAGCAGAAGTTGAAACTTCAAAAAAATCTGGATTCGATCAGAACCGTTCACCTCAAAGACCCAAATATTGCTCAGGTACTGTGTGTGGATGTGCATTTGTTTTGCTGTCTAAGTGAGGGCTTCTACAATTCAAACCTTTGGAGCAAAATTCTTTATGGAAAGTGAGGATGTTTACGCCTGTTTTCACTTCTTTAGTAAACTCCCTCAGTTCTCACTTTGTGTCTAAACAGGAATGTATGTGTGTGGGTGTGCATTTGTCCTACTGTCTGAAGTGAAGTCGAGAGCAATTTTAACCTTTTGAGCAATAATCCTTATGCAAAAATAGAACATGGAGATGTCTAGGAGAGAGGGCAGTGGACGTTTTACCTATATTGTTTATGATAATCCTAGAAAGTGAGAGAAATGCCTGAGGAATGGAGATGAACAAGGTGGATGTGCAGAGGTTGGAAGTTTCTCTGTGTCTTTGTGGATCTGGAGAAAGTAGATGATCTGGTGCCAAAAGAGGAATTGTGGATCTATATGAGGAAGTCAGGTGGGAGTAGTGCAGGACAGTACAAAGACAGAGAGACGGTGGTGAGACATGTAGGAGTGATAGATGGGTTCAAGGTGGGAGTGGGATTACATCAGGGATGAGCTCTGAGTCCAGTTTGGTCAACAGATGAGGTCAGGCAGGAGTCCCCATGGACTACAATTATGTGCATAATAAGACATGAAAATTACAAAGATTTTAACAATATTGTTTAAAAAATTACTTCAAAGATAAAATATGTGCTGGAAAAATCATTTTCTTAAGCATTCTTGGAGGTTAGGCCACAAACTCATCAGTTTCTCTTCTGTCTGGTTTCTCATGAGTTCAACAAAGTCGTTTGTGACAAGATAAAATGATGAGAGGGAGACACTTGTCACAACAATGTCTGTTGTGTTTGCCAGGATTGAAAAGTGTCTCATTTTTAGACGCTTTGGAGTGGAAACGTGCTATTTTCAAAGCACCTATTTGTATCACAAAGTCTGGAGACAGAGCTTGGTATCTGCAATCTCCAGATAGAACAGTCCCTCCCCTCTGTGATAGGCTGGTCGCAGTCACGTGGCACACATCAAAGCAGACTGCACAGGGCTGGACAGTGAGACTTGGTTGAGCTGCTCTCAACTCACTGCTTAGGAGGTGTAACCGTGCTGGTCCTTGTGCCTGATACTTCTGTTTGATCTGCTGACAATAAATGATTTAAAGTTGAAACTTCAGCACTAGTTTCTTCAGAAGCCATGCTGGCTGCAACTTGATCGTACTTCATGAGACATGTTTAGTCTTGGCGAGAAACCTTGTGGTGTTTCAATCGGGTGAGATCTTGTGCCATGATGTTTATCCACGTGTGTAAATGAGAGGGAGACCGGCGGATCAGGTGGAGCTGCTAGTAGTCAGGGTGCTGAAGGAGGATGAGTTTAAGGACCTGGGGTCAAACATCTAAAGCAACGAGCAGAACACAAATGATGAAGAAGAGAGAAGATACAGAAGAGAGAGCAGGCAGGGTGGAGTGGATTTGGGCCAAAAGGAGAGCTGCAGGAGTGAAAGGGAAGGTTTACATGATGGTAGTAAGACCTGCTATGATGGATGCTTGGGAGACAAAAAGACAAGAGGAGAAGCTGGAGGTGGCAGAGATGAAGATGTTCATGTTTTCAATGGACAGGATTAGTAATGAGTCCACCAGAGGGACAGCTCAGGTTTGGAGACAAAGTTTGAGAGGTGAGGCAGAGATGGTTTGGACATGTGCAGAGGAGGGACAGTGAAGACATCATTTGTTACCATGGAGACAGAAGTAGGCAGGTTTATACCATCGGTTAATGGAAGTTATCACATGTTGTGTGTGTTCATGCCTTTGTGTGAGTGAGAGAGAGAAACGCATGAAAACAAACGTTTGGGTTGTGTTCAGTTTCCCTTTCTTACCTGATTGCTATGGTTACCAACAGAAGCTGCACAAGGCCATATGTGATGCTCAGACAGCACAGCAGCAGCACCGCATGGTGAGACAGAAGTCCCAGCGCTTCCTGAGACTCAGCAAAAAGCAGTGAAGTCACTTCCTTTCTGTCTGCACCCACAAAGGGGCGGAGTTTGGATAAAGTGGACCTGGTTTGTGCCAAAATAAAACACCTAATCTGGTAAATCTGTCCAATCACATCACATCATCAGTGGCATTCATCTGGTTTCTCTTTGGTTTCTCAGTTGTTTAGAAGTTTAGTTCAAAATCTAAAGGAATCATAGGATTGAAGTTTTCTGTGGTTGGGATTTTTTCTGTTTTATTTTGTCTCAGCAAATAATAACTACAAACAAAAACAGCTATGTGCTGAAACTAACAACTTGTAATAAAAAATAAAACTGAACGAATTTGTTTAAATGTTGTTATTAAGGCTGAACCTTTTCTGAATAACAAAGCTTCAATCATCATCCTGAAAGTATCAAATTTCTTCAGCCAAATGCAAACATGCTGAGTTTAATATTTTATTTTAATGTTTTTATTTTCAAGAGTCTCCTGAGTTTGAGTTTTTTGTCCGTCCTCTGTGCCTGAAGGCATCACTACTTCCTGTCTGAAGATGAAGCCTCAAAAATATTTTGCACTAAGAGAATTTACAGTAATTATTGAGTTGATGATGAATGTTTACTGTATTTAATTTTCAGGAAAATACACAAAATATCAAAAATTATCACTTATAGCAGCAAATGGAAACTGAAAAATGTTCTGAGTAAAAATACTTCAACATATTGAAACAAATGTTCAGGTTGTATGTATGAGATCTGAAAGGCACAAAAAATGTTTTTTTTTTTTGTTGTTATTTGTCTTGTCTCTGATGTAACCAAAAAAACTCTGTTCTATCTACTGATAATTATGGATTCTGACCTTTTAAAATGAATATTTTCTATAAAGATCAAATTTAATGATGTGTGCTGGTGTTTTGTTGTTTTTTAAGAGTGAATCATGAAGTTGTGTTTTCAGATAAAACTTTCCAAACCTCAGTCTTTCTGCCATACAAGAACAAGCCAGTGAGATTTTATCAAGACGTGATGGCAGACACACACGAAGAAGCTGAAGGAGTTTGACTACCCTGATCCCTTTCAAGGTCATGGATATATTCATCTCACTGTAAGTTAGTTTCCCCTGATGAGGCAGGAAAAGTAAACACACACCAACGTTCCTGGAAGGCAAAGTCTGGCTAAAAAGGGGGGTCTTTCTCTAGGTAGAAGGCTTGTCTCAAACCCAGTGAAGAAACCAACAGCTAGAAGGAACACCTAGGGTGTGAAATAAATAGTGAGGGACAGAAGAAGGGGAACTAGAGAAGGCAGATAGTTAGCCGAAAGACCTGCTTTGTGACACCTTTCAGAATAACTGGTTGGAGTTTAACATTAACCATACGTAGCTGTGCAGAGATGCCAATCCTCTGTTAGTTTAAACTAATGTAGAGACCTGACTTGCCTCCAGCTGTTTTTGTGTGATTATACCTACCTTTATCAGATCCCTTCTGGGAATTGCATGTACTATGTGACGGTCCTAAAAGTAATTGGCTAAAGGTGTGATAAAGAGTTTAGCAGAACAGCTGAGACTGACAAACGGATTGCTTTTTTAGATATTCTGGGCTAGAAAACCTTATGTTTATAAGTGTTTTGATTCAATTGTTGAACTTTGGTAACTAACTGACTCCAGATGGCGATATCACCAAGGCCTTGGGATGGCTTACTGAACTGTCAAAAGAATTAAAGAATGAAAGGAGATTTCCAGAGATCACAACTCATCCAACAGTTTGCTGGAATCCTAGTTCGGGACGTGAAAATGTCTTAAAACTTTTCTTTCAGTCTCTGTTGCAGTGACAGTGGCTACCTGAGGATGCTATTGTGTTGCCTGCATAAGAGAACTTTCTTCAGAGGCTGATAAATACGAGTCAGACCAAAGTGAACATGCTTGGGCAGAAGACAAATCAACCTACAGCTGAGGTCAAAAGGGCAACTCCGACGGCTGTTCAATTAGAAGGAAGCTACATGTGGTATCATCTGACTCATTGCACTAGAGTTCATACCACAGACAAAGCTAAAGTTGACTTTGATAAAAGGATGAGCAGAAAAAACTGCAACAATGAAACTGTTACTGATCAACTGTGGATGTTGGCAGAAGTGGTGTTTTAAGGAGCAGTGAAGGAAGAGACGAGCTGACAGCCGACGTTACAGGGACAACCCACTTCAACTCAGCAAAAGCAGAGAAGAGCACGAGAAGTCAGAGCAAAAAGGTGCAGAACCAGAGGCATCCAGCAGAGGAGACGTGACGAAAGTCCCAAAGGGGGGGATCCATCATCTTCAGAACGGATGAGTACAACACAGCACATAATAATCTGGACCTGTACACACCAGTGTTCTTGCCTGCAGATATACAACAAGTAGGTTACACAGAGGTTTTGAACAGGATGATGTTAAAATCTAAAATGGTTTCGTAGATAAAGAGATGAGCTTATCCACATTCTAAGTGGACAGCTGATGTAACAAACGCAGAGTTATACACAGGTTTAGGGACAGAATATGAAATGCATGTGAATTGCACCAATAAAATCATGTGGACGATATGTTACTTAGGCACAACACAACTTATGGTGTAGATTAGTGCTCAATTATTATAAACATAAGGGATGATGCTTTTGAAACTCATTAGAGTGATAAGAACTCCTATAAATATACCATGCTGATGAGAAATCCAAACATAACTCCTGTTCAGGGAGAAAGTGATTTAGAGCTGATTAAAATTGGTAGCTTGAAATGATAAGGGGAATATTAGGATAGATGTATGACCCTAAAGACATGTATTCAGCGATCCATGACTACAGTAACTACCACACCTAAATTCATCATGTCCACAGCCACAGAACCCTTACAAAAAAATCCCACGAAATTCACATGTGATCACATCTGATTCCCATTTTCCACATGTGGTTAACATAATCCACAAAAAAATCACGTTTTCACATGTGGAAATGTGGGAAGTCACATGTGATTTTCATGGGATTTTTTTGTAAGGGAAGAGACACCTACTTCGCTAATAATATCTAAATTTATTACATCAATCACCAACATTGGCACAATGTTTAAAATAATGCCTGCACATATGATTACAGAGAAAATATTTCAATCCTGAATTACTACATTGATGATGTCTCAGAAAATAGAACCTCCTAAAACCACAACACGTGACTACTTCGCATGTAATTAGAATTACAACAACTTGTACCACCAATACACATTAGTTAACGATTATGAATTGGTGAAGCATGTGACTTGACAGAACCAGCTCCAGATCGATATGGATGTTTAGAAGAACAAGACTGCCATGATTTTCATGGTGGCCTAGAAGAATTGAATATGTGTCTACAGATTTCATCAAGAGACTATGACATTGATCGCAGATTCACTGATACCTCACATCAAACAAACATCTTTTGCATTGGTTAGAATAAAAATGCCCACAGTAACCACTAACCCTAAGTTTTAGAGAAGCTTATATGATTATGGACTCGATGATGGTGTTTATTAAACTTTATAGGTCAACCGAGAGGAATTCCAGACGAATTCAAAACACAACATGAAATTAAAGCAGGATTTGAGTTTATTTTACCCTGGATTACAATTAACCAAATGTTGAGTGAATAAATTATATTTATTATAACCAACACACACTGATAAATTTCACAGTTGAGTTTAAGACAGAACAGACAAGCTTCTGATTGGATTTTAGTGAGTATGAGAGGAGTTTGTCATATGTTTGTAATATGTACAATAACGATTAAACTAAGTGATCTGAAAACAGAGCTAAAGAATAATGCAGGCAAGAGCAGCTGGTCGTAGAAAGGTTTAGAAGAAATTTTGGGAGAATGAGGAGCTTTGGCTGTTAAAATTGGAATAACTTAATAATAATTGTGATTTTTGTGTTGTGTTGTCTCGATTCTGAGGAAATGGATTTTGGGGACCGTGTAGAGGTGGATGACCGTAGCTGACAATCGTGAGCAGGACTGACACATGGACCGTCTGGACCTGTGAGGTCGTGGACTCAACAACAGAGTTCATAAATGTCTGTGGAAAGCATCATTGGACAAAAAGGACTGGACTGGCAATCAGTTACATCTTATGAGCCAATCGAGGATTGGACAGAGAGAGTTACATCCACAGACACTCAGTTACACATCCATATTACAACACATAAATATACATATATATGTCAAACTGAATAAAATATATGTATTTTGTTTCACTTCATGTTTTTCATATTTTGTTTTATATCATGCTTCTTTATATTTTATTTTGCATTATGTTGACTTTTAGTTACGTTATGTGTTTTTGATCATTGTGGGTGCCATGGCTGGGTTCCATTTGTGCCCCTGTCCTGGGCTGTCCTATGTTCCTGTAAGTGACATAGGAGTTATGTAAACATCTGATCAATCACGAACTGGTCAGAAATTTACAATACACAATAATGCACAATAATGTATTCTGTCTGTTTAAATACGCCCGGTCTCAAAGATATTTCGGGATCTTATGTGGAATTTCTGATGATGATAAGTTGTGTCAATTAAAAGGTCCCCCGTGTTCTGGCAAAAGAGAGAAATAGAGAATGCTTATTTATTTCTGTGTAAGAACTGCCTTTAGATCCTACACTACCTCCTTACTCTACCAACAATGAACCATTGACTGGTTTAATAAATACTATTTAAATAAATAGAAGTGCTTGCTGGATTGCTTACAAATATTAAGTTATAGTACTTGAGCTGTTTGGTTTATTTTGTTAATTTTACATCAGCATAGTTCTGATCCCCACGTACTGTGGAGCATATCTTTGCCTTCTGGAGGGCTGATATTTGAGGGATACCTAATGGGGGAAGACTCAGATGTTTTGTTCATGGTTGAGGGAAGTTTTTTGTTTTGTTTTATTTTACTTTTCCTTCCGGTTTGGTTGGAATGTAGTCACAGTGTTGGGAAAACTCAAAATCCTTTGTTTATATATAAACAAAACAAGATAATTAGAAAAAGACAGAACCTTAGTACCTGTATCTACAGCCACAGACAGTATCACAGGAGGATAAAATCCTGGGCCTGATGAGATACCCATTAAGGTTTACAAAATGTTCAAATATAGATTGATACTACCATTACTTGAAACGTTAAAGGAATCTTTTCATAATAGAATCCTTCCAACAACTTTAAAAGAAGTACTGATTACTTTTCTACCAAAACCATGCAAATTAAATAATAAATTTGAAAACTTTAAGCCAAGTTATGTAAATGTAAACCTAAAAATCCTGAGGAAAATACTTAACAGGAGGCTTGAAAAATAATTCCAAATATGACTGACAAAGTGAACAGGGCTTCCATAATGTTAGAAGACTTTTAAATATATGAAATGTGAAAAAGGGGAACAGCAGATAGAACATTACTGTCATGAGATGCTGAAAAGCTTTTGACAGAGATGGATTGCCTTATTTGTTTTAGGTCTTTAAATGTTATGGCTTCAGCAAAAACTTTAATAAATGGATAAAACTACTTTACATAGAACCATATGCTGAAATCATGACTAATCATATTTCCAAAATCATTAAGATACAAAAGATATGTAGACGAGATATTTTATCTCCTCTGCTGTTTATCATCAAACCATTAGCAAAAAGCCATAGGAACCTACCCAAACATTACAGGAATAGCAATCAGACAACAGGAACACTATCTGGTTTTATTTGCAGATGATGAATAATATTTTTTCCCAACCCACTTTGATACTACTGGGCAGCACAGCTAAGGACTGATGTTTTACTTCACAGGAAGAGATGCTCCTATCTGGAAGGAGATGGAAGAACTCCAGTTAAACCAGTCGCTCATGTACCTGCACTCAGCAAATGCTAAAAAGCTATAAAAAAAACTCAATAGTGAAAAACATGATTTCAATGTGACACCAAGTGAAAAAGTATCTAAGAGAAACAACCTCTTTGTCTTCAGTCTAAGGAGATTCTGATTTGTTTGGCATGTTTGTTTACAGCATCTAATCGTCCTGTTTTGTTTTATTTTGAAAAGAAAATGTTGTCAATCACAGTGTAACATGATACTTTTCTTTAAGTCTCACCTGTACGCTCCAGAGCAGCAAACTGAGAAAACTCGTGCTTTTCTAGACGCAGTCCCGCTGGATCGACTAAGTTTAAATAAAGATGATAATTTTGGGAAACTTCAGCACCAGAATGAAGCACTAACAAACAAAGCCATCATTTTTAGCACACACTTTATTTATGTGATTAAGAGTAAACTGTAAAAAAGCAAAAAATAAAAAAACTTAAATGTATCAACTATGAAGCTAGTTTATATTCAAATGCAATCATGCAGAGAAATAATCAGTGAACAGGCAGTATGTGAGCGCCAAGGTCTTAATCAGGTCACTTGTGTCGAAAGTACAAAGTAATGTTTAGTTGGTTTACTGGGTGCTTCAGTTCTTTCAGCTTTAACAATAGCTTTTTTTTAATATAAAAAAGTACAAAATAAGTGTAAAAATAACATGAATGAATGCTTCTCACATGACCAGATGTCAAACATGTCAAAGTTGAATGAATCAAAAACAGCAAAGCTGGCTTCAGTATTTACACCATATATCAGACGCAAAAGAAGGAATTAAATTTGTGGAAGAAAGAACAAATGTGTTTTAGAAAGGCAAATCAAAAAGGCCATCAGCTGCTTTCACCCATCATCAAGAAATGTTCTGCTGCAAAGTGTTGCTTCTTTTGATGGACAGCAAGGTAACTGGGAGGAGCTGGATGAAAAATTAGCTGCAACAGAAAGAAAATTTCCAAATACAAAGACCTTTTTTTAAGTGAATAAAGCTGATTTTATATTTGTTGAACCTCTGCATTTCAGGTGTCTTTACCCTCAGTTTGCATATGTCCACTCCAAAGCAGGTAGCTGTCGTTGATGCAGGAATGCAGCTCTGCAGTCTCTGACCCAGTGTCCAAACCTTCCACAGGAGTAACATCTCCCTCTTCTCCTGCCTCGGTAAGGTGGGATGTACGAAGGCTGCTCCTGCAGCTCCAGATCCTCAGAGCTGGAATCCTTCAGATCAGCCCAGTGTTTCTTAACTAGAGCTTCAGTTTTTGTTTTTGACTCAAACATGCCTTGATTCTCCATATGCTCTAACAGACGTTTGGCCTTTGTGAGGGTGTATGACTCCCAGACGATCACTTTGAGCTCCAACAGCTCAGCTTTGTGTGGTTGTAATTTTCACTTAAGAGCAAAAGTAGACATTGAAGCATAAGTTTCACCCATAGTAGAATTCCACAATTGTTCAAAACGAGAGAAAATCTGTCACTGACTCATTTGCTTTCTGGTAACAATTTAGTGCAGACACAAACTCTGGGCTTTGCTCGGCAAATCTTCATGACAGAGTCCTTACAATATATGTCCAGTCATCCTGTCATGGCATAAGGACTTGACCAGTCAGCATCTGTGTCTGATCCTGGGACATGAAAATGTCCCTCCACCTTGTTCCACTTGGACTTGTATGCTAATCTTAATAACTTTTTAATTTGTCAAGGACAGCGTTGGTGACGATGGTGACGATGCAAGACTGAACGTATCGCAAGACAACTGGAGACCTATCATGGCGGCATCCTGTCGCTAGAGGAAAATGAACACTAAGAAGAGAAAGAAAGAGAAAAGAAGAGGAGGGGAAACAAAGACGAATAAAACTACTATTATACCCTGCGAATCCCCACCTAACATTCTGGACCAACTTGAACGCCACCTGGACGAACGTTTCTACAGCTTGTGTGCCATGAGTCCTCCACAAAAACAAGCACGGCGGGACTGGTCCACTGAGACAGAAGAAGTGGTAACTACAGCTATTGAGGTCAGTGTACTCGAGTCCATAAATAATAAATTACCATTCCTTGAGATACTACACTCGGACATTAAAGTCAGCCTTGAATTTACGCAGTCACTGCTTAAAATGGTTCAAATTGAAAATAAAGAGCTTAAACATGATGTTAACACTCTCACTTCCCAAGTGGAAATCATTTCAAATGAAAATAAAATAATGAAAGAAACCATACTGGATTTGCAGGGCCGTAGCATGCGTGAGAATTTGATATTCACTGGAATATCAGAAAAACTCGAAGAGAACCCAGAACAATCAATTGAAGACTTCATAAAATTGGCACTTAAACTGTTTGATGAACACAACAACTTTCTATCGGGTCCACCGCATTGGGACCAAAAACACTAACAGAGCGAGACCCATTGTGGCCAAATTTGAACAATTTAAACAAAAGGAATTCATTAAAAGTCGTGGACGGGAATTAAAAGGAAATTTTTTACGGGATGAAAGATCAATATCCAAAGGAAATTCAGGAAAGACTTCATCCCACTTCTCAAACAATTTCGTGGAAAAGGGAAAAGAGCTTCACTAACTGTGGATAAACTATATGTTGATGGACAGTTATACAGAGACTCTACGGTTACCACCTGGCTCTGAGGAAAGGAGTTCCTTCTAATCCTTTTTCTCTCTCTCCTGCGTTAGTTTTCGCTTTTCCTTTACCTTTTGATTCCCTTAAATATTTACTTTGTTTTTTCTACCAGTAATTTAGAAAAATTTGAAATATCTGTGTATGTGCGTATGTACTTGTGTGAGTGCAAATACGTGTATGTTTGTATGGGTGTATGTGTATGTATATGTGCATATGCATAAATTTAATTTATATCCAGCTGTCCCAGCATTCATGTGATAACTAGTTATTTTGTTGTGTATACAATGGTTTCTGTTTTTTTTTTTCTTGTCTCAGTATTTTATTGTCTTTGTTTATTTGTTTGTTTTGTCCATTTGTTTTTCTTTCTCTCACATCTGTTCCATTTTGGAGGATTTTATATCAGGTTGTTTCCAAATGTATCATATAAATAAACTCAATGACTAAATTAAAATTTATCAGCTGGAAAAAAGAACTCACTGGCAAAAAGAACCAAAGTTACTAATAACCTCAAAAAATTGCAAGCTGATGTATGTTTACTACAAGAAACCAAATTATCAGACAATTAACATCAGAAATTAAAAAATCAGTATTTTAACCAAATTTATTTTTCTTCATATAATTCCAAAAAACGAGGTGTCTCAATTCTCATTAATAAGAACACACCTTTAATTTATAAATAAACTGTGACAGACTTAGAAGGACGATATATTATTATTAATGGAATAATCAATAATATCAGTATAACAATCACAAGCATCTATGGTCCGAACATGGATGACCCTACATTCTACCATGATTTTTTCACATCATTACAAGATTTTTCTACGTCAGTCATAATAATAGAAGGAGCTTTTAAGGGAAAATAATTTCATACTCCTCACTCAAAAAGAAAAATGAACAACATTTAGAAAATTACTTGGAAAACAAAATAAAACTACACAATTCATATGCAACTACCCCCACACCACAAACATTGACAGAAATTAGAGATGCTAAAAATAAACTTGATAACATTATTATTAAAGACGATATAATCATTATGAACATGATGATAAATCTGGAAAATATTTACCAAAATCAACAAATTAAGGAAAAATCCCTTATCACAACAATACAAGACTCCACAGGGAACATCACGACTGACCCTCAAATCATAAATAGCATTCTATCATGACTTATATAACAGTAATAAGAAGAACAACTACGAGGGAATTGATAATTTTCTTAATAATATTACACTTCCATCATTAACTAAAGAACAATCAGATATCTTAGATACCCCACTTACATCCACAGAATATGAAAAAGCTTTAAATAAAATGTCAAATAACAAAGCCCCAGGATTAGACGGATATCCCTCTGAATTTTACAAACACTTCTGGAAATTGCTATCTACACTTTTGTTAGGATGGCAGATGAAATTAAAAATAACCAATTTATCCCATATCAAACAACTACAGCATTAATTTCATTATTTCTCAAAACTAATAAAGATTGTACACACTATTTCTTTGATTAACACTGATATTTAAAAATTCAGTAAAGCCTTAACAATTCGTATCGAATCAGTCATTTCATCTCTTATCCATCCAGATCAAACAGGATTTATTAAAGGTAGACGTTCCTCTAATAATACGCATAGAATTTTCAACCTTATACATTTATTCCACCAAAAGAAAAATAAAACAGTCATTCTTTCACGTCATTCTTTCACTAGATGCAGAAAAGAATTTGATAAGGTAAATTGGACATTTCTCATAAAAACACTGGAAAAATTTGGTTTTGGACAGTCATTTATTCAATGGATCAATACATTTTACAATAAACCAAAAGCAGCCATCATAACAAACAATTTAATCTCAACAAATTTCACACTTCATAGAAGCACTAGACAAGGATGTCCACTATCACCATTATTTGCAGTTTTCATTGAACCATTAGCAGCAGCAGTTCGTCAAAACATTACTATTGAAGGAATTCTTGCCAATAATATAACACATGTAAAATAAATGTTCTTGCCTGATAGAAACATGTATTAATGTACCTGTAAATTGAATCAAATGTATTAACATGTTGATGGTTGTAACTATGCCCTGGTGAGGTCATGAGTTTATGGCGTGTGTGACTGCCTGTACTGGCTACAAGATAACGAAGACTGGGGGAGTCAGCTCAATGGAAACTATAAACCTCCCGAAGAATCCCAACTGCAGAAGACAGGTAAACAACTCCATATATGGTCCCGGACAGATGTCCAGATGAAGATGAGACATTGTGTGTGATGTAGCACCTCTGGGTGGTGCAGCATGTTAAAACTGCTATGTTTTAGAGATCGCGCTCAGACGCGACTTGGGTTTTCCTATTATTAATGCTAAAAGTTAATAAATTCTGCTTGAACTTTAAAGTGGACTCTTTGTCTGTTTTTGACTCTCTGACTGTGCATCTTCCTGAGCTTGTGTGAGGACATTAAGCAGATTTTCTTGGTTATTGTGAGTTTTTTTTCAGTTCTCAAGAAATGGTGGAGGATGCGGGCATTTACATTGGAGTAGTGAGTATTTGTTTGACATGGGTGCTGCCTGATACAGTAGAGTTCCACGAGATGGCTGCAAATGAGTGGATTTTTTCCTCATTGTGGAATTGTACTGTGTCCGTCCATCTCTTAAAAATGTAAAAGCCTTGTACTGTAGTTGTTGTGACTGATGTAAAAAAACAACAACAACATAATAAGCAAGAAAAAATGGAAATTTCAAGAAATGCATCAATTACTTCAAAGTGTACATTTTTACATTTTCAGAACGAGAGAAAGCTTTTTTGGCATTTTTTTTTTTTCTAACTACATTCAGACATGCCATTCAAACACTTTTGTTTCAGATCACTAATATATTTAGGCTAATATATTTAGGCTTCCTGAGATAGAAAAACACTAAAAGAACTGAAAAATTTAAGAATTGCATCAGTTACTTTAAAGTGTCCATTTCATCATTTTCAGGCCGAGAGAAAGCTTTTTTTGACACTTTTTTTTCAAACTTGCCAAACAAACATTTTTTTGTTGTAGATCACTAAAACTAATATGCATGAATAATGACATGAATTTGCCTAATCTGAGGAGCCCGTAAAAGGCCAGGAGGAAAGAGCTAGAGAGGAGCGCTTTGAGGTATGAGGAGAAGGGGCTAGAATGCAGAGTCAGTAAGAGACTTTTGAGGATTGGGAGTGTGATGGGCTTCCTGCTATCTGGTTGAGGAGAGGAATGTTTTGCTAGGAAGGAGGAGCTTGATGGCATAGTCAGAGAACAGGCTCAGAGTCGAGTCGGATTGGAGAAGTCTGGAATGGAAATTTATGCCGGCTAGAAGGGACCGAATGTAGGGGAGTTTGAAACTGCGCTGAACGAAGCAATTGGCAATGAAAGCTAAGATGGTAGGGATACGAACAGGAAGAAGTGGAGATTTAACGGCCGCACAGAATTTAGTGAACGATTGCCAGGCGAAAGAATAGGATTTACGGGTGGATGGAGCGAGACCTAGGCTGATGTAAAAACGAGCCGATTGGAGAAGCGGAAGGAGGGAAGGAGGCACTAGTTTAGGGCTAGATCGGCCAGATCTGGAATTTGTGTCGGGGAGAGCTCGGCCGACGGGTTAGGGTTAGGGTTAGGTTAGGTTAGGTTAGGTTAGGTTAGATTAGTAAAAAGATAGGGGAACTCTGTCGCCGATAGGGGAACTCTGTCGCCGATAGGGGAACTCTGTCGCTGAAGGCGAGTTAGGGTTAGGGTTAG
>NC_051444.1:31932821-31935469 GCF_001649575.2 Kryptolebias marmoratus
GGGTTAGGTTAGGGAAAAGATAGGGGAACTCTGTCACCGAAGGCGAAGGCGACAGAGTTCTCCGTGCACTGGCACGCCTGTCGTGTGCCCCCGCTGCCGCCGCCCTCACTACCGGGGTCTCAGGGCCCAACAGTGCTGATCAGCCTGGAGGAATCAAGCCTGGACGCGGCCAGGAGTTGCAGGTCCCGGGTGGGGTTGAGGTACGGAGGGCAGGAGGGTGGGATTAAGGTTGTGGGTGAGAAGTGAGGGTAGGAATCAGGAATTGTGGTTGAGGTTAAGAGGGTAGGGTGAAAGGTCAAGAGGTTAGGGTTGGGGGTGGGATTAGGGTTAGAGTTGAGGTTAGGGTTAGGGTTTTAGGGTTAGGGGTAGGTTTAGGGGCGGGGTTAGGATTAGGGGTAGTGAAGGGGGGAGGGGGGGTTAGGGTTAGGGTTAGGGTTTAGGGGTGGGGTTAGGGTTAGGGTTTAGGGTTAGGGTTAGGGTTAGGGTTGGTTAGGGTTAGGGGTAGGGTTAGGGTTAGGGTAGGGGAACTGATACCTCCTCATTGAGGAGGGAGGTGCACTGGCCATCCAATCCGGGGGTTCTCCCCAGTCCCAGTCCCTAACAGGACGGCGACCACGTGGACGGTTAGGGTTAGGGTTAGGGTTACAGGTTAAGACCTGTAATTTAGAACGGGAGAGGGCATCAGCGAGGCAGTTAGAAAAACTGGGGACATGGCAAGCTGAAAGGATGAAATTATCTGAAACTGACTGCCAGGTGATTCGGCGGATGAAGGGCATGATTGATTGGGAGGAGGAGCGGCCTTTATTAATGGCTTCGACCCTGGCGAGGTTGTCGCACATGGCGGAGATACGCTTCCTCCTCCAATAGCGCCCCCAAAGGCAGCAGGTGATGGCAACGGGGATAATTTCATAAAAGGCGGACGACACGGCCTGAGGAAATGAAGGGGGCCACTTCCCAGTGAACCATCGGCCCTGGAAGAACCCCAAAACCGGAGGACGGGGCATCGTCCGTAAAGAACTGCAAGGAGTCGGCCGACAGGAGGACGTCCTAGTAGAAGAAGGAAATGCCGTTCCAGTCGGACACCAATCTGGACCAGAATGCATGATCGGAGTGACAGCCCTCATCTAGAGAGACTCAATCAAGCAGAGAGGGGACCAAATTAGCTAGGTTGAGCAGGCGAGAAATGAAAGAGTGACCCTGGGGGATGAGTCGCATCACAAAGTTGAGGTGACCCAGCAGGGAGAGGAGTTGGCACTTCGAGAGAGCCTCTGAGGACGGCAGGGAGCCTGAGGACATTGAGGAGGATCCAGCAGAGGGCCTCGGAAAGATTATTGAACAGGCTGGGGCTGCTGCGACAGCCGAAGGTGATAGAACGATCGATCCCACTTGGCGCCGAGTAGGTGCCACTGGGATGGATGGACAGGCAGGACATTAAAGGTATCGGTAATGTCGGTCTTAGCCAGCCAGGCGCCCCTCCCGGCTGTCTTACTGGGGGACATGGCGTGATCGATGGAGGCATAAAAGAGCGAAAAAGGGGGCTTCGGGATAAGGGAGTTAATGCTGGGGTGGGGGCCAGAATGAGGGGCGGAAAGGTCGAGGATGAGGTGCTTCTTGCCGGAGTACTTCCAGGTAGAGATACCGAGGGGGCTGAGACGGAAGGGGGAGGGTGGGGCAGGGACGGAAAGGAGCGGATGGGGGATCAGAGATCCCAGGGAATCGTCCAAGCCGAGATTAGACATTGTAAGGCGAACCAACAAGCACGGGAAAAAACATGAACTTGGCTGGCGAGCAGGAGGAGCCGTGGACGGGGAGCCTTATATCCCGAATCTGGATGCTAATCGGCAGCTGCAAGCGAAGATCTGCGATGAGTGATGCTGGACAGCTGGGTGAGTCTGCCAAGTTGAAATTACGGCGAGCCTTCACTTGTCAGTATCTTTATCATATCTCCTGTCAGCAGTGATCAGAACTGCAGGCAGCTCCATCAGAGTCTCATTGGAGAAGAAATAATTCTGCTCCATGCACACATTCTGCTGGTTTTAGGTCATTGATACACCCACTACTAGTGCTAGACCTTATGTGATCTTATTGCAGGAGTAACGTGCCACAAAACCTGCTGTGTCCAACAGTGGACATTTTCTGATTAAAAATCCATTTGTGAGACAAATTAAAAGACAAATTATCACTCAGTAGCTTGGAGAGGACAGACTGAACATGAACAGAACACAGAAAACTAAAGAGATAGGTAGATAAAGGAGATATACAACAAGGCAATAATATAAAATTAATATTCAACCTGGAGAGACTCACGACAAAGAGAAGCTGCAATTAAATGATTTTATTTGACATGAATGACATAAGATATTTGGCGCTCGGACCTCGGCAGAAGACGCGAGTGTCGACAATAGCAATGCGCTTTTAGGAGAAGCTCAGGTTGAGCATTAGAGGCGTCTTCCCCGGGCCGGACACTGGTGGTGGAGGTTGAAGAGGGGAAGGAAGCTTGAGGGAGCTGGGAAACTGGGGGTGGAGAAGGGGTGGAGGTGGGCTGAAGTTCGAATGGATGGGGCCATGATGGAAGTCCTTTTAAACGAAGGCTTGCTCGCTGATTGGATACACTGGAGGCGCGGTCGGATGCTGATGGGCTGAGATGG
>NC_051444.1:31936634-31937501 GCF_001649575.2 Kryptolebias marmoratus
ATCAACTTACTGTACATGGAGGAAGGGTGCTGAGACCGGAAAAAACAAATGAGGTTGTAGAATGAAGTTTTATTGTCGTGGAGTTCAAATTTTAGAAAATTAGCACAAAAGAATCACTATAATTTAGATGTTTTTCTGAGGGAAAGTCCAGGTCCTCTCCAAACTGTGCCAAACTGTGCCAAATGGATATGTAGCCCGTGGGCGGGCCGCAGCGTAGTATGGGGTTAACTTTAACACAAACCGCTATAGTTTTCGGTTTATAAATATGACGGTAGCAGGTTTTGATGGGTAGCACCAACCGTTAGACATAGCTGTTTAGCCGTGCTACAGTAGGAAAATCTGACGAGGAAGCACAAATCGTCAGAACACCGGGCGTAGGCGCGAACGCACACTGACCGACTTCATGACGTCATTGATTTAGTTTAAAAAAAAACATTGTTTAACTTTAGGTTCTTCCCTCGACTACTCTTGAAAAACATTGTCTGCCTCCCGCTTAACTCCCGAAATTGCCCCCCATATGTCAAGAGGACAAATAACACCTTTTCTGTTGCCAACTTGCCACAGTGGCGTGTGTGTTGATCAAATTCACACGTCACTTCAAATATTTACCCACATTGGGCCAGTGGCGGGTGCTAATTTCCACCCTTGATATATACACACACGCATCAAGCCACATCACTGTGGTGTTCAGTTTAGAATGATCTGACAATTTAATCCATCCATTTCCATCCATCCATTTTCTTTAACCGCTTCTCCATTCCGGGTCGCGGGTAGCTGGTGCCTATCCCCAGCAGTCACTGTGCGAGAGGCGGGGGACACCCTGGACAGGTCGCAAGTCCATCGCAGGGACACATATAGACGAACGAG
>NC_051444.1:31942175-31967040 GCF_001649575.2 Kryptolebias marmoratus
CGTTGTGAGAGGCCTTGCTTATGCAGCTCAACAATCCTACCACGTTCAAAGTCAGTGAGCTTTTTTGCTTTTGCCAATCAGGAGGTGTTGACAGTGTAAAGACTTGACAGAAAATGACATGGAATCCAGATTTTTGCACAGCTTTTGGCTTTTAAAGACTATGGTCTTAAACTTTTGATCAGCTGAAAAAATCATGTTTGAGTGTAAATGCAGTCTGCAGAAGATTTCCTGCTCAAAAGTTTTTGTCTTTTGCACTGATTTTTTCCTTTAACATTGTGAAGCTCTGCTTACAACCTTCTTGAGATCCAATAGTGCAAAATGCAAATTCTTGCAATTTTTTGACTGGTCTTAAGATTTTGATCAGGAGTGTATAAGATACAGAAGAAAGCAGTGGTGATAGATGTAGCAGTCCCAAGCGACTTAAGCTTCTAGCTATCATTGTGGTACTTTTAGCTTGCCTTTGTCATTTTTTAGCTTCTTGCCTTTGGCTTTTTTTAGTTTCTAGCTGGCAATTTGCCACTTTAGATTTCAGCTAGCCGTCCAGTATCTTTACTAAGTTCTTTGCTACTTTTGGCCAACCTTTTTTTCTGTTTTAAACTTCTAACTAGCCTTTTGCTACTTTTAGTTTCTAGCTAGCCTTTTTCTACTTTTGTCTTTGAGGTAGCCTTGCAATATTTTTTGCATTCAGTTAGTGTTTTGCTACTTCTAGCTAGCATTTTTGATTATTTTAGTTTCTTTCTAGCAATTTGCTATTTTAACTATTTAGATGTTTATGACTTTTAGCTAACCTTCTGCTACTTTAGCTTCTAGTTTTTTTGCTACCTTTACCTAACATTTTGACACTTTTGGCTAGCATTTTGCTACTTTTAGCTACATTTTGCTATTTTAGCTTTTAGCTAGCTTTTTGCTTCCAAACCTAGCCTTTTAATGACCTTTAGCTTTTTGCTAATTTTAGCTTCTTGCTATTTTGCCTTTTTTAGCTAGTGTTCTGCTTTAATTAGCCTTTAGCTGATATTTTTCTTTTGAGCTTTAATAACTTTCAGTTTCTTCACAAAAATGTGTTACTCACTCCATACTCAGAATTAACTGTATTTTTACAGAAAATACAACTTCTCTAGTTCCTTTAGTTCTACAAAGAACTTTGACTGTATATTTAGGTTTGACCTGCATTCATTCAGGAGAGAATTATTTGCCCCACAATGATTTCTTTCTGAGAGTTTCATTAAAATCTGTCTAGTGGTTTATGAGATAGTTTGCCAACAGACAGACAAACAAATATACAGGCAATTACATGATCACGACCTCAAAGATTTTTAAGAAAGTATGTAAACTGTCTTGTTTATGAGTTATTGATTTTACTCTGAAAACAGTCAAATTTAGGAGATTTTAGAACCTCTGGCTGCAGCTCCTCCTTGTGTCCACTAGATGGGGTCATTTTGATTTAATGGCAACTTCTTGTCTCTTATTCAGGTGTACATCAGCTGCACAGTCATGATGTGTGAAGCAGGAAACTCCAACACCAGGTGCTCACAGGGATGCATGAACTCCAAGTGGTCCAACAGTCACAGCTTCCACAAAAAGAGAGAAGCCCTCCTCCAGAGTGGAAAGCACTTCGTTTCCCAGGGTCCTCTGCGCCTGAAGTGGTCAGCTGACGCCAGAGGAGGCTTAAGTAATGAAAGCAGATGTGAAGTGGGGATTTTGAGCACTAGTTAAAATGTGGACAGTAATTAATTCAGGACCATGTCTCTCTGGTTTCCAGCAGTCAACCTGAACTTGAACATGGTGTTCATCGTCGGATGTCTCCTGGCTGCTGTCGGCATGATCTGTGGCGTGTGTCAAAGGTCAAATACCAACCTCTGCCCTTGGATGAAAGTTAAAATGCACCATGTGTCAAACTTTCTTCTTTCATTTTATTGATTTAATGAGATTTTGGATGGGTTTGAACAAATTAAGTTTTTTTTTTATCTTAACTGTGCAGCACTTTGAGCTAAAAATGCAGCTGTTAATTTTAAACAAAAGAAAATGAAAGATCGCTTGGCACTGCAGCTGCCATGTTTTTGTCTAGTCATTAACCTCTGATACTTTTTCTGCTATTTTTTATTGCATTATGAGATAAAGCAAACATCTTGAATGTTATATTTACTCCTACCCAATTATGAATATTATTTCAACAATAATTCAACATAAGTTAACTAAATCACTCTAAATCAGTTACATGTATTTTATTTGATTTATTTTAATGAAGTTTGATTTCACTTTTTAAATTTCTTTTCTGTCTACCTCAGTATGTGTTTAAACGTGAAATTGTTATTTTGGAAAGGGTTAATAAAAAATACACTGACTTTTTTTCTCTCTTGATTGCAAATGCCCCAATTTTAAACTCTATAAAACCATATTTTGTTTTTATGTGTATACAATATGGTAATTTTCTAATATCAAAAGTATTTGTTTTTGGACAGGTTCTGATCCTTTTGGAGCCTCATTTAAATTACAGAGCCTTAAAAAAAGTCTTCATACTCCTCAAAGTTGTCCACAAAATTTTTCATGTTACAACCACAAGCTTTAAAATAGTTTACTGTAAGTCATAGACTAACACAATGTAGTGCATAATTGTGAAGTAGAAAGAAAATTATACATGCTTTTCAAAGATTTTGCAAATAAAAATGTGAAAAATCTAGCTTGGATTTATATTCAGCCCCTTTCCTCTGAGCCCTAACTGCAGTTCAGTCAGATTGGATGAAGAACATTTGTGAACAGCAGTTTCCAAGTCTTGTCACAGATTCTCAGTTAGATTTAGGTCTGGATTTTGACTGGGCCATTCTAACACATTTGATCTGACCCATTCCACTGAAGCTCTGGCTGGATGTTCTGGGTCGTTGTCCTGCTGGGAGGTGAACCTCCACCCTAGTTTTCTTCCTAAATTGCCTTGTATTTACCTTCATTCATCTTCCCATCAACTCTGACCAGCTTCTCTGTCCCTGCAGAAGAAAAACATCCCCACAGCATGACGCTGCCATCACCATGTTTCACAGTGGGGAGAGTGTGTTCAGGGTGATGTGCATTTTGGATTGAGTCCAAAAGGTTCAGTTTTGTTCTGATCTGAGCAGAGCATCTTCTTTTACATGTTTTCTGTGTCCCCTACATGGTTTGTATCAAACTGCAAACAGGACATCTTATAGTTTTCTTTCAACACTAAATTTCTTCTTTTCTCTTTTCCATAAAGACCAGATTTGTGGAGTGCAGAACTAACAGATGTCCCACCCGAGCTGTGAATCTCTGCAGCTCCTCCAGAGTTACTGTGGCCTCCTTGGCTGCTTCTCAGATTAGTGCTCTCCTTGCCCCTTCTGTCAGTTGTTGTTCAGTATCTAGAAGTGCAAAGCTGGTAGAAACAAACCTCAAAAGACTTGCAGCTGAAACTGCAGCAAAAAAAGTTCTACAAAGCGTTAACTCAGGGGGTGAACACAAGTCCTATCCTGGTCCACGGGGGCCACCATCCTGCATTTTTTAGATGTTTGACACACCTGATTTGAATGAATGAGTGATTAACGGGCCTCTGCAGACTTTGAAGACCTACTGAAGAGCAGGGAAACAACTAAAACTTGCAGGATAGTGGCCCTTCAGGACAAGGACTGGATGCTACTGCTCTACTTTGTAATGGTCTATCACGTAAAATCCTACTAAATAATCTGAAGTTTGTTGTTGTCATGTGACCAAATATGGAAAGGGCACTTTTACAAGGTGCTGCACTATCTTTAATGACTTTATTAAGATCATATCTTTATTATTGGTTGGCCTTAACTAAATTGAAAGTCCCCATTGTTGAAAATATAATCTTTAGATGTGCAAATTCTTAGTCCTGTCTTTGAATTGACTGAAAAGTAAACATTAAAAAACATCCATCCATTTTCTTTACCCACTTCTCCTTTCCGGGTCACGGGGATGTGGTGTCTAGGGCACGGGACACCCTTGACAGGTCACAAGTTCATCACAGGGACACATAGAGACAAACAACCGTTCAGACTCTGACCTAGGGACAGTTTTAGAGTTACCAGTTAACCTAACATGCATGGCCTGTGGGAGGAAGCCGCTCTAACTGCACCACTGTGCCACACCCCAATAAAAAACTAATCGACAAACTAACAACCAAAAAAAAAAACAGAAATGTGAAAAATGTTATGGTTAGAATTCAAATGACCCAAATATTCTCACTATAGATGCTAAGATGTAAGGAAGTTAAACTAAATGTAACTGTATATGCTGCATTGGAAGAGTTGTTTTTTTAAACCACAAGATGGCAGACTTGCTCCTTTGATTCAGAGTTTTAACAGCAGCATGTAGGTCCCTCTGTACAAATGGTTCAGTTGTTACAACAAAGTATGGTTGCTGTGTTTCTTCAACAATTATGTTGTAAAGCAGTTTGTTCAGCCTTGTTTGCTGAAAAGTGCGATATAAATTTATTTGACTTGACTTGACAATTAACAAATCAAAATATTAAAAAAAATTAAGAACTGAAATAAGTTTTCTGGATCCATGTAAAACAGTTCAGGTTTCAGCAGGAATATTTATTAATGTGGTGTTTTTGCTTGTCTGTGTATTTTTGTTTGTCTGTAGTGTTAGCAAAATACCTTGTGAATCACTGGACCCATTCTCAAAAAGCAATTCTCAGATGTATGTTCAGCTACAACTGATTAACTTTTGAAGTCAATTAAATTTAAGATTAAATTTCCAACTAGCCTTAGAAAACACAAAAATGGCTGTAACTGAGTCCATTTAACAGATGTTGACCTGAAACTTGATGTGATATTTTGAGAGCTCAAGATGTTTTAAAAGTTTGCTAAAACTGAATTCCTGAGCCGTGGATCTCCACAGGAAATGAAGGCGCCGCTGCCGCTGCCGCTGCCGCTGCCGGGGGAAGGACTGCTCTCCTCCCGCACACACACAGCCTCCATTGGCTGTCCGACTGCCGAGGCTGGCAGCCAGTGGCGACGGCGAAGGATCCCGAACTCACGGACATTTAAGCTTGGAAAACACCGAAAGAACACCTCAAACTCGGACCTAAAAGACTCGGGGTTTAGGTTTTGGGCTTCCCGAGCTGCTGAGAATCGACACCGACGGCTTGGTGTAAACTAGAAGTTTCCGAGTGGAGCTGAGCCGGGATGTGGTGACGCGACTCCACCGCAAAGACGGGAAGATAAGGCTAGCCGGGGCGCTAACGCTACATCATAGTTTCATAATTTAAGTAGTTATTTGAAGAGCTATTTCAGGATTGTTGATTTTAAACATTACAAGACGTGTTTTATAGTATACATGTTCTAATGTTATGTACTCCTGTATGAAACAAATTCTCAGAAGTTAGGAAAATAAACTAGCTAGCATTAGCTACCTAGCAGGCTACTCGTTGCTGTTGACTTTAAACTGACTTGAAGCTAAAGATTTCTGTTTCAAATTAACTAGCAAGGCTGCAACAGTTTCCACGTCACCTGACTATATTACTGTTTGAATGCCAGTTGTGAAATCTTAGTTTTTAACCATTTCAACTTTGCAATTCAAAGGTGGTCGTCAGTTTAGAGATGTAGAGATAAACACTTTACTTCCAAATAGGTATGCAATCTTCGAATCACCAGCTAACGTGCTAACGCCGAGTTAGCCGGCCAAACTTGGAATATACTGCCCCCTGCTCACTTTGTGTGTGCAGGTTTGAGGCCTTAAGGAAAATATTCCCCTTTCTCTCCTGGAATACCCTTCCACAGCCTTAATCCTGGCCTCTGAAGGGAGTTTATCTATTCTGAATGACTCTGGAGATTGGATATTTCTGAAGTTTTATTAAGCTGTTACAAACTGTTGGAGCTTGCTTTACTTCATCTTCAAAACCGTGGATTCTTATAAAAAAGTTTGGATTATACTGCAAAGGTGAGAAACATACCGACTCGAACCATTTATTATGATCTATGTTCAGATGTTTGGCACCTTGTTTCTGGCTCAGGATGATGTCTTTATTTTTCCTGTAAGTGAGTTGGACCTGATGCACACTGATTGTTCAATAGAGATGAACCTCCCCTATTTACATTTTGCTTCCAAGGAGCCAGACCTTTATGTAACATTTAAAGAGTTTTTTTGGAGGATTTCTGAAGGCCTTTAAAGTATGTCTTTGGACATTGGCTGCTTTTGTTGTGTACTCATTTTCAGCACAGTATTTGACCATTTTTAATAAGTTATTTTTTGTTTGCTTGTTAAACAACTTAACTCTGACTTATGAATCATTTGGGTATAAAAAGCTCCTGAACTGAAGGGATGACCTAGTAGACCCAGATGACCCAAATAACCAATAGAGGAGATGTTTTTGCCCATGTGTGTTCATTTGTCTGTAGTGTTAGCAAAATATCTTACGAACTAGTGGACAAATTTTAATGAAACCTACAACTGAATGACTTTGAATGAGTTGGCTACAACTGAATGACTTTTGGAATCAACACCATTCAAAGATGGCTGCCACAGACTAACTCAACACAAATGCAACTGTAACTCTGCCAGTCTTTCAAATATTGAGCTAAAATTTGATCTAGTACTGACAGAGCATTATCCCAACACATAATTCGACTAGACAATGAACAATAGTTTTGTGTCAAACGTTGGCATTATTTTTCGGGTCAACCCTGTCTGTCTGTCAGCAAAACATCTCCTGATCCGCTGGATAGATTTGAATGAAACTGAGAAAGTAATCACTGAATGTGAAATTTAGAGTCACCCCATTATATGATGGCTACTGCAGTGAATCAAGCTTGGCAAACACAAAAATAGCCATATCTCAGTCAGTTTTATAGACATTTCACTTAATTTAGTGTGGTCTATGAAAAATGCCAAAGCTAACACCGTTTGACAAACAGAAAATAGGATTTAGCTCTAACAAGGTGATTTTCCACTAGACTGAAAACTTGACATGCAGGTCAGTGGTGTCTAATTTTAGTCCTTGAGGGCCACAATACTAGATGTTTCTCTCCAACACACCTGATTTGAATCAATGGGTGATTAACAGACTGAAGAAGCAACCAACCATTGAATCAGATGTTGTAGGACTGCAATTAATGAATATTTTGGTAGTTGACTAGTCTATCAAAATGTTTTTGATTAGTTTATTTCTCAACGATTATCCTAATCAGTATCTGCTTCTTATGGGTCTACACCAGTTCCTGTTTGTCCTCACATGCTTTGGTCTGCCCACCTGTGAATATCACCCTGATCTCTCTGCATTAATGTAGTATAACATTTCACAGCAAATTAAAATAAAAACCTGTGAAACAAATTCATCTTAAACTAATCAGACGTATTTATCATTTTGCCTAATGTGACCACTACAAAAAATGAAATGCATCAGTCAGTACTGACTAAAATTGGAGCAATTGTTATAATTTTAAACAAAAAATTGCAAATATCTAAGCAAAAATGACCAGAAGTCAGTCTGAAAGTACAACATTTTTAAAAGTGCTTTAAATTAAATGAGTTAACAAAATAAAACAAGAAGACCAATAATAACAAAAAATCATAAACATACTATTGCAGTGCAGCACTATATTAACTTATAAATATCCAATGTCCATCAGGAGGAAGAGGTTTACCATTTAGAAAAACACTAATATTGTTCCTCTTACTCATTTCCAGCTCACAACAGGTCATGTTTGCAAACTGAATGATATTTGCTTCAGTCATCCATTAGACCTTGTTTCAACTGATAGAATCATTACTGCAAACACTGTTTAAAAAGGAGCCAACTTTTAAAACTTACCTAGCCAATGTCCAATTCTTGGACATTTTTGTACATTTTTCAGCAATCTTTGGATCATTTTTGTTTTGTTTCAGCATGTGGCATGATCTTTGAAGAATTCTTTTTTTTCTGAAAAATTTTTGAAACCCAATGTCATTTCTTTTTTCATGTCTCTTATACTCTGATGCATTTTGCACCCTCTGAACACCTCTATAGCAACAAATGTACACAAACACACAAATAGTGCTATAACATCATCATACAGCCGTATTTTTTTTACTGTTTTTTTCTGTTTAATAAAGCTCTTAAACAACTTAGGAATTGCTCAAAACTACTAAATCATTTTCAAGATTTTAGCCTTTTAAATGCCAGTCTAGTCATTTGAAATAATTATTTAAAAAGTACACCAAAAAGTCAATAATTTCCCATATAATAAATATTAGAAGGCTTTTGGTGGTGTCTTGAATATGCCCCAAGAATTTAAATTTAAAAATTTTTTTCCTCTTGAGAGATGTGTTTTATGTGTCAGAAGAGGTGTTGAGGTCAGAAGCATGGCCTCCTGCCTTTGCTATACTAAGCTTTTCTCTGGCGGCAAGCTGCAGGACTCATCTGAAGAAGACACAAGCTTTTGCAGGAAGTTTGACATGGAAGCCTGTGACCTCTGACCTTTTTTTGCTGAGGATCCTGTAACAGTGAGTGGACAGATGGAGTTTGTTCTTACAGCAGCCATTGTGTTGTCAGACTGGGTGGAGAAAGTATCTCCACGCACAGCAGATGCTGCTGCCAAATTCATTTGTAGAGAGCACAAAGTCACATGCTCTAGGGTCTGATGGTCGACTGAAAGAACTAAACGAAACACACACATCCTCAATCCATTTCTCTCAAACACACACATCACACATTTAAAGCCTAGGTATTTCCTTTTTAAATTTGTTTACATTTCATATGTGCTATCTTTGTTGTTGCAGCTTGCACAATAATTGTTCACTAAGATGATTCAGATGTTTTAAAAATTATTTAACACACAAAAATTCTTGGATTACCTGGTAGTCGCATGGCTCTATCATTTGTTGAATATTCTTAGTGTCCTTTCTCGGGAAAGGTCAGAGGTCACAGAAGTGGATGATTCCATGTCAGACTTTCTGTAAAAGCTTGTCTTCTTCAGATGCGTCCTGCAGCTCGCTGCCAGATAAAAGCTGCATGACCGTTTTTGAATTCTCATTTGCACTGAAATGCTACTTCACTTTTGCTCCATAAACAGACCAACAGTTGCTTTTTGTTTTTGAGTACAACAAAGCAGGAGGCAATCTTTTTACTCAAGTACCTCTTCAAAGACACATTAAAAATCTCTTAAATGGAAAATAAAAATCCCCTGGTGTCTGCTGGTCGTCACACTGCTCCATGAATGGCAAAAGCTCAGTAACTTCATGCATCAGCCAACAATGGGAAAATGGTTGAATCTGGTAGAATATAGTTAAAAATGTTAAATACCACTACCTTGCTTCAATTAAATGCTGACATTGCAAATGGCCACATTAGCCACTTCCTTGTCAAGCAGAAATGTGGCTAACTCTGCATTGGTTTAGAATCCTTTCAGGATGCGTAGTTCCCTCCACCTCTGAAAAGCCTCTCCGATGTTTACCCTTGTTTTATTTCGGACTCAGTCTAATTCTTTTAGCTTGCTTTTCATCACGGGTCGTCTTCTTCTTCTATTTGTCTTTGTTTTCTGAGCAGATGCCACTTGACAAATTGTTAGTTTTCTGTAACGTTAGGTTGTTTCTCCACCATAAGCACAGCTGCAGCACACTGGCTATCTTGAGCTTGAATGACTACGCACTGCGTGGGGAAGGGTGTGAACAGCACTGCTAAGCCCCTTCTCCTGGCTCTGATTGGTTGTTTCTGACCGGGAGCTTTGTGTTTCTGCAAATGGCAGCAGAACCACTGAAAGGAGCCAGATTATCTGTCTCATATTCTACTGTCAGTTTTACCAAATATGGAAGAAACACATTTTTATAAAAGTTACCTACTGCAGCTTTAATGGATGTCAATGAGGCATTTTTGGCCACAATAGTGTCCAGAGGGAGAATCTGGCTCTATATAGAAACTACTAATTTAATCAAATAAATAATTAACAATTCAAATAACTAAACTGGCATTTAAAGGGTTAAAATCCTGAACATGATTGAGTGTTTGAACAATTTGATCTTGAATGACATTGATGAGGGATTCACAGATGAGTTTTCGTGCAGATTTTGTAAATATACATTTTTGCCACACAGCTGCTCAGACGGAGTATAAAAATCCTGTTTCAGTCAAATCAGTTGATTTTATCAGTTGCTGAGCATTGCAGTGGCACTGCTGTGAAAAAAAAGTTCTGCTTTGTTCAATCTGCCTTCAGCTTTTGTTTGGTCTTAGTGAAATGCTCAACCACTTTTGAAAGTATTTAGATTTTTATTCATCTCCTTCCAGTTTTGTTGGCCTTTTCCTCACATTTTTTTGATTTTTTTGTTAGAATCCTGTGCTGCCTTGGCAAACAGACGAGACACTACTGCCCCTAGAGATCTCGGTTGTGCATTGCAGTTACCAAAAACATTTGTTGGTTGGAACAATACATTAATAATTTTGTAAACAACTTGTCAACAAAAAAATCTGCATTGACATTTTTTTGTTGTCAACTAATGGGCTGTGGTGACTAATCATTGCACTGAAGTGTTAAACCTGGGAAACAAGTAAAACATGCAGGACAGGGACCCTCAAGGATCAGGACTGATGATGCATCTGTCAGGTCTTTGCTGGATTTCTTTCTGCTAGCTTCTTAAAGATTGTACTTTTAAGTTATCTCTAACATTTACAGTAAATCACAAAATAAAATGTAAACAATAACTTGAAAATTGAAGTATAAAATATACAGTTAAAGTGCCAACTCCAGCATGACATAAAATTTGCTTATTATTTATGCATTTGAAAATAAAAAGCCTGAATATTCAGTCTGTTGTAAGAACTGCAGCAAACTGTGGAGTGAAGTTCAGTCACATGGCTTTGCCTTCAAAAAGAGGAGAGAAATACAACAAAACTATGTAAAATAGAGAGCGCAAACCTCCGCCAAGGCCCTGGGGTCACTGACACCAGTGAACTCTGGACAAACAAATGCTACCCAAAACATAACCTCCTTTTTCATATCATGTTTCCTTAATGAGATGTTTCTCCACCTAAGTATAGTCAATTTCAAACAATCAAGTGTATTTCCATATATATATATATATATATATATATATATATATATATATATATATATATATATGGGATCCATTGCCACCCTGCTTGACACTCAGCATTAAGGGTTGAAATTGGGGGGTTAGATCACCAAATGATTCCTGAGTGCGGCACCGCTGCTGCTCACCGCTCCCTCGGGGGATGGGTCAAATGCGGAAAACAAATTTTGCACACTCAGGTGTGTGACAATCAGTAGTACTTTAACTTAACGTCCTGCTACAATAGACAAAAACTGAACAAAAATAGATCAAAATCTTATCTTTTAGTATTTTATTTAAAATACCATTGTTTAAAACAGCATTAATTAAGAGGAAAATTGAGTGAAGCTGGCCCAAAAAAACTTTTTGTCTGTCCAACACATCTTAATACAATATTTGTCAGGAACAGCATCAATCAGTCCAACATGAGGCAAACATGAAGCTCACACCTTCTGTCGCACTTGTTCTGCTGATCCTTGTGCTTGGGTCCGGGTCCAGGTCCAGGACAGAAACTCACAACTTCCTCTCCCCTGCCAAATCTGACAGCTTTTTATCTTTCGGGAAGCCAAAAAATGAAACTCCAGTTGTATTTTCTGGCCGGTTCTAACAAATAATTCCAATGAACTTAACTATATTGTACCAGTATTCATCCACTCACTGATAAATGGCTGAATGCTGTTACCTTCAGTGGCTCTTTGGATGTCACACGTCAGGGAGGGTCACAGAAAAAGCAGAAAACACCCAAATAGTTTTTTCAGTGTTTGGTATTTTCACTTTTTTTTTTTTAAAGTCTAAAAATTTTGCCTTTTGAAAAATTAACAATAATCATATTTTCTGATTAGTTCAGTTTCGTCTTCGTCTCGCTTGCCTAAACAATCCTCGTGCTCTTAAATGTGGTGCTTTTTCAAATGTTTGTATAAGTTCCTTGTATTGTAGCTCGCGACGGAGCGTCCCCCTCTCGACACAGAGACTTTGCAGACATTGCACGTTGCTGTCTTGCTTTGTGGTGTTTCCAATGTAAAATATTTCCACACAGCGGACATGATGTGACAAAACGTTTGTTAGCCGTTAGCCACATTGCTGCTAAGGCCTCAAGGCTCACGCTTTTGTTGGCTGGAAACTGTGAAATGGATTTCCTAAATGTGAGGCAGATCTCATTACTCCGTTCATCATGAGACACGCCCGTTTATGAAATCCATTCCACAGTTTGCAGCCAGCTGGCTGAAGCTGAGCAGACAGCAGGGAATCACTTGTAGAGAGATTTCAGGAGACACAGACATGTCTATGGATCGGAAATTTCTGCCAGTTGGATCGGAAATTTCCGATCCGTGCTTAACGCCAGTATCGGAACCCGATACCGATACTGGATCGGATCGGTCCCACCCCTAGTTATAAATGCTAATTAGTAAAATTATCTATCTAAAGAAGCCAGCAGACTGTGTTGAATCTTCACTGTGTCACAGTCTTCCATCCTGAGCAGCATGTTGGTGACAGTGGAAAGGAAAAACTCCCTTTTAACAGGAAGAAACCTCCAGCAGAAGCAGAACCAGCCTCAGGACGAGCAGCCATCTGCCTCGTCCAGCTGGGGTTAGAGACAGGAAAAAAATGTATGAAGCAGCATTTGTTTTTGTGTTCTTTCTGTGAATAAAACAAAAACACCTCACTGTTTTTAGTTCAGTCATTTGTTTTTGTTTTTTTTGTTTGTTTTTTGCTGGAATCAGAATCTTCAACTTCCTTTGTGTGTCTATGATAATATGGGGTTGATGCTGACTCCATGATGATTGTCTTCCTTTCTCTTTTAGCTCCTGATTTAGTGTCTGCAGACAGTAAACTGCGTCTTCTCTGGAGATGGCTGGATGAAGTATGTTTATGAGCAATGAGGCTTCTTTGAGTCATCAAACTGCAATTAACAATGAGAAAAAGTGACAATTTACTTTCCAAGTCGTTTATTCTCTGATTACAATATAATATGATAGTTGGTGTACAGGTGCTCATAGTGTGTGTGAGATGCAGCAGCTTTTATCTCTTTTATCATTTCTCTACTCACTGTTGCCAGATATGTGATCATTAACACCCACATGTCATCAGAAAGTCTGATCCAACCAACCAGGCCGTTTGCTGGCCAGGCACGCATCGCCCCACCCCTGCTTTTCTGATAAAGCTCAGCCTTATGTGATAGTTTGCATCAAAATACCATCGTTTTAAAAAGGCAGTACAAGATTTAGTCATTTCCCATCCAGCAACCCTGGCTCTACTGCTCCACCAGTGTGCTAACTTTTAAACGTGTACACATAACTACACATGCTGTGTGTGTAGCTGCCACCTCACACACAGCCACAGCTGATAACATTGACACTTAGTTTCATATTAAGTAATAACAAAAACCAAAAAGTTTTTCCTCAAAGTATGTGAGAAGCTGTTGATCAGGAATCACTCCTCTGTGAAGTTAGGGTTTAAAACTCCTTTTCATGTTCAGTAAAGTGATTTACATCAAAAGCTAGTTTGAAAAGCTTTCATAAAATATATAATCTTCCATTTTAGCAGTTAGATCAAAACAAACAGATGGTCAGTCCACCTCACTTTCTGATTCTTTTAGCTAAAGTTGATGTTTTGGTTCAGTAACACAGAAACAGCAGCCAGAAATGGAGCAGTAAGCTCACAGGTGCCCTCAGCAGAGGCAGGTTACTGCAGGCCCCACTTCAGGCTTCTTCAATGCAATTTGTTTTGATCAAGTCAACAAGAATAACAATAGACATGTAATACAAATGTCTACAGGCATAAAAGTGAGATATCCTTTAGAAATTGCATTTATAACATATTGGCTTTATTTTATTAGCGTGTATTTATTATTATTATTATTATTAACATTATTACTCATTGTGCCTCACTGCTCGATGCTGATTAGTACTAGTATCGGTACTCAGTATCAGCAAGTACTCACATGTAAGTACCACAGTAAAATGTGGTATCGCTGCATCCTTTCTCATGTGTGGAGTCATACTTAGCAGTGAAACTATCTGATTCTGATGTTGCACAGTCCTGTGGATGGATACAGCTTGTTCAGCTGATCTGTGCAGGTTGAATCAACCACAGCTGATTTGCTTTTGTTTTGAAGAACTTCACAAATCAACAATAAGGCCCAGCTGTCTTTAATTAAACTTGGAAGTGTTAACATGTCTGTTTGTCTAATTTACACCTAACTGTATTCTTGACCGTATACAGGAAAAAATGCTCTCATTCAGTAATTGTTTGAAGCAGTTTTAAGGAGAAGTATCCAGCTTTTGAATCATTGTCCTTTGTTTTTGACGTTTCCTGAGTTACTCACCATCTGTCAGCACCTTTTATACATGCTAAACGACCTTCCCCCTCATTGCTGATCCTGTGGCTTGACCTCAATATGAAGTGTTGATCAAGTATTCTTGCCTCCAGTAAATTAAGTTTGACTCAATCCACTGGAAACAATGTTCATCACACATAACACACAGTTTTAAATTGCAGTTAGTTAAGAACAACAGATTGAGTTTTATCTGGTTAATTGTCTTGTAATGAAAACAAACATTTTGTGTTTGTGTTCACTGAACTGAGCACAGTTTCCAAAACAAAATGGCTTTTGTCGTCTCAAAGAATAGTTCGACCTGCCGCAGAGTTCTTACATAACTTGTTCCAATTTGTAAGTTGTTGTTCCATGTAGGTATGTTAAATCCAGCTCACATGATGCTTTGGCTTTGTGTGTAACAGTCTGTCTGCAGGTTGTAAGCCCTTTGGTGTTGAGGGTGGCTCAGAATTCCTCAGACTTTTCTTCACATCGCTGTTCGCTGCAACACAAAACACCCAGCCTTCTGCTTGTGTATGTTAACTTGAATATTTAATGTTAGATGTTATGCTGCAAGACCAGTTCAGTACTGTTAGTAATTAGGCTGAACTGATCTGACTATTTATTTTCCTTTTGGTTTGGTCAGTAAGATGCTGAAGCTGCTGTATAGCCTTAAAGTATTTTTATGAAGATTTGTCAGGTAGGGTTTGTGTTTTTACTTTGAAATTGTGTAGTGATGGTAATATGTATTTCCATTTTAAACATTGAGAAGTACTTTAAAAACGATAAAAATAAAAAGATGAAAAAAAGGCAGTCGAGCAAGCAGGCAAAAGTTGTCAAAGATTATGTGAGGCAAGGCTTCACAAACTGCATGAATGAAGCACAGGCACAACACCGTGTCCATCAAAGAAGAAAGTAGTGATGGCAAAGGCTCCAACTCAAACATGAGCTCATGTGATGAAGATTAATAAGACTCAATTCCTAATAAAGCTGTTCCCTCTCACACCATTTTGTTTTTGTTGTCAGAAAGCAAAAACGTCTGAAACTGACAGAAAACTAAGTTTCAGTTGGTTTTGTTTTATTAAAATTCTGATTTTAATATGATTTGTAAGCTTCTTAATCAAATTAAATACCTTGTAGGTGGTGGTGAAGTTATTACTGTAGTGTTTAGGATGTAACCTTCAGAAAACAAACAAACATAAAAATACAATATTCCCCACCACAGTGATGAAATGGAGGAGGTGGGGTTATTCATAGAAAAAAATTCAACCACTTTTACAAATCTTAAATGCTCACTGACACCAGCCAGGGTTGTGTTTTATGTGACTTTTTTAAAAACTGAAAATTCAGTGTCAAAGCTCACTGAACAGAGAGGTTTTAGTTCTCTCATCCCAATCTGTCTTATGAACTGCTCTTTCCTGCCACATTGTGGTTGCAGATGATGTGCGAGGTGATGCCCACCATCAGCGAGGCAGAAGGGCCCGGTGGGGGAAACGGCAGCGGGCAGCGAGGCTCGGGCTCCCCTCTGCAGTCAGACTCCGAGGGTCACTTTGAGTCGTTAATGGTGTCCATGTTGGAGGAGAGGGATCGCCTTCTTGACACTCTGAGAGAAACTCAGGAGAATCTGGGCCTGACTCAGAGCAAGCTGCATGAAGTGAGCCATGAGAGGGATTCCCTGCAGCGCCAACTAAACACTGCTTTACCACAGGTGAGTTCATGTGCTTAACATTTTCATTAAAAAAAAAAAGAGGGAGATAGATAAAGAAATCCAGTAATGTGTGTGAGGCTGGAAGTTAGGGTTGGGCCACCACTACCCCAACAACTGACAATTGACAATATAATAATAACACATTTGACCAAAAATCTAGCAAACATTGCCTAAAACTCTGCATGTAAGTAAAAAAAAATATTCCAGTGTTTTCTGAAAATAGTTTCTCTAGTGTGTTTGGTTGAGAGGAAATAATATCTTTTGGTAAAATGAAAGTGCTTAACATAAACTTAAAATCTCATCATTTCTTCATTAGTACATCAACACTAGCATAAAAGTATTGTATTATAGTTGTGAGATATTTGATTCACTGATACGGAGGAAGAAGTGACTTTTATTTTTTCTCCTAAGTTTTGCTAAACAGCTTTTAGCTTGACTGAGGTAAAGCTTTGCCTCCAACAGGCATAGTTTTAATATTATTTTTTATAGTTGAATTGAGTACATACAATAAAATTGCAAAGTCTTTAATAAACTCATGTGTCCCTCCTGGTGATGTGTTAGCTAAAGTTCTAAGCTAACATTTTCTTGCTCTGCTGTTTTGAGATTTTCACACTTTTTTTTGCTGTTGCTGACAAAGCTTACTAAAACGTTGTTCATGCGTATTGCTTTGCTATAAATGTTGTGTTTTTAGTGTTAAATGTTGTGATTTCTGGACACCTGCAACAGACCATTTGTCCCCATCCACTCGTCCCCTTCTCAAGTCACATGCAGCTAGACATAAGAGGCTAAAGGAGCCTGCAATGGTCTCCTTTATTGTGAAGATTAAATGTGAAAAACACTTTGATTGTTTTGAAAAATCTGCATATTAACCCAGTCTGTGATAATTCCGTGTTCTACTGCAAATTTTCCTTCTGCCTTTTCTGCATTGTGGAAATCATAGGGCCCTATTTTGATGTTTCTTTTTTTTTTTTTTTTTGAGGACGGACGAATAGGTCAATTCCTGTTTTCTGTACGGCTGTGAAAGTCAGCTGTTTGTGACCAAATAAAAAACAAAGTCACAGATTTATTACTACTTTGGTTTGAAATAAGGAGTTACTTCAGATTAAATTTGGGCTGATTTTAGGAGCTACAGGCAGGTTAACTTGATGACCTTATTGTCACAGCACACAATATTTTTGAAAGTTAGAAACTGCCGGACGATGTCTTTCAACAACTCTTTTTCCTGATGACGCTGCAAGAGCGCACAGAGAAAGGAGTCACCACCAACAATTATAGTCAGTCCAGTTTGAAATCTTAAATGATAATTGGCTTCATTGTTTTCTACAACTTTTATTGCAGCAATGAATAACACCATGAAAAAGCAACAAGAAACACTTGATGTACCATTGTCAGCACATCAAGCTGTTTGATCAGCAAAGCATTTGGCGCACACACAACCAAAACAAGGGAGGGGAGCTCTGTGGTGCAGCCAACCCGCCCCAGCTTTCACTGCTAACAGAAATATGAATAAAGAAAGAATATTTGGTTAAATAGTCAGGTCATTTGTGTTTAACATCTTACACACAAACCACCTTTAACAGTTGACCAGTAAAACAGCTCTGGGATTAACTCCACCAGCTGATCTGTGAGGAAAAACTCAGTTCTGCAACTGTTCAGAGTGGATTCATTTTATCTGGTTGTTATGAATATTGTGGACTATTTTAATGGTGCATTTGCCTGCTGCCTGGTAATTGTCTTAAAAATTAGACTATCATAAACCGCATATCAACCATACGGTAAAGAAGAGTTGTTTTTATTTTTTCTTCTTTTTGCGCCTACAATTGATGTCTTGGTTGAGCTTGATGATACCAAAGCCCATGTTTCAAACTTAGAGCCATTAAGAAGTTGTTTTAATCAACAGAGGAGTGACAATTGTTCTGTTTTTTTGGTTTGTTTGTTTTTTCATTGGTTCTTTATGCAACTGCCTACATTACAATAAACTGTGACTTATTTTTCTTAGAACAAATATTTCCATCTTGTCAGTTTTCATTTTAAATATGATGATTTTTTTTCTCTACCAAAATTGTTGGTAATTTTATCAAATAACCTAAATGGCACAAGTCTTTGCTAAGCAATAAAACAACAGTGATCTCCACCAGCCGCTCAGCCTACAGTCAATCTGCAGGTTGGACCGACACCTGACAGAAGGTTAGAGCCGTAGCTACTGGAAATGGATGAGGTTGATTGCACACAATCAGGGTGAATTACAGCTCGTTTGGGTTCTGATTTGAATTGTACATTCATTTATAGGTCAAAATGATTGAGAGGGAAAACAACTACCTAAAATAAAGTGGGGAAAATATGTCCTTAAAAAAAGCTATTACAGATGGTCTCTAAACAATAATAGTTGATATATTTGTTCAATCACCCAACCCTGTGTATGGTCACAAAATTTCTGCTTCTGCCTACAAACACTACGTTCACAGCAGCACACTGTTTTTATGGAAGTAAATATGGATGCTACACGTGTTAGCATGTGTGTATCGCTTGCTTGCAATCGATAGCACAACGATTAGCGGCAGTGGCTCTGGAGGTAAGGGTTCATCCTGTAACCCAAGAGTTGCTGGTTCGAGCCCCAGCTCCACAATGGATTTCCATCATCTGTAAAAATGAGGAGGAAAAAAAACGTGTTTTTTGTTGTGGTCCTGTTAAAGGCTTCCGATCTAATTATATTAAAAAGACTGAACTGATGCCGCTTTCAACAAATAAGCAAACCAGAGCCAAACTTGTATCCAATCAGAGCAGAGCAGGGTCTGGGTGCAAGCAGTGTTGCCAGCTTTGAGACTTTATCACTATATTTAGCAAGTTTTCAGACTCCTCTTGTGACTGTTTGCCGAAAAAGCAACTAGTGAATTGTTTTTGCTGTTTTTGAAGACTTTTGAATACGTGAAAGCAAGAATGGATCTTACCATGAGCAGTGGATGCCACAGTGGACCCACACAAAAAAAGGCTTTCAAATGGTTGTGTGTGGTTGGGGTGGGGGTTATATTATGATTATAAAATAGAAAAAAAAAAATGTCAAAAGATTTTTTTTGTTTTTGCTTTAATTCCTGAAGATGTTACAGCTGTGTTGCCACAGCTGTCAGATCACAAAACAAAGTAATTTAAACAAGCATACATCTAAAAAAGTGCACAGTGTAACAGTAACAATACAGAATCATCATAATGTCGTTTGAAAAGATTTTTTGTCCCTCAGCCTACCAGTGTTTTGGTCTTATCAGGTCCTTGCAGTTGGCAGCAGGCTGCAAACTTTTAGTTGAAGACCTGATCTGAAGATAGCGTAGAAAGAGGGAAGCAGATATTACATTTCTGCCATTTGTGTGGATTGTGTGTACATTTCATAAATCTACTACACTTCTTGCAGTTCCCCACCTGAACAGTAGGCCCTGCCACAGAGAAATTAATAGTTTTGCTGCAGGAGTTGCAGCAAAAGAAAGAAGTACGTGCCTTATACACAAGTGTAAATACAATTTTTAACTTTTTTGTGCAAATCTGGGAATGATTTGCAATAATCAATATTTAAAGGGCTGTATTCAAAGCATTAAAAAGCTATTTTTGGATACTCTGATAAAGCCTATAACTGTATTACTGCCAGATTCTATTGAGCACCAACAGCTGAGGCTGACAGACTTCTTGGAGAGCAAAACGATTCTGAGTTAGTGTTTTTTTTTATTTTTATTTTATAAAAAATGATGATGACAAATAATGACTGAAAATTGAGACAGAATCTGTCCTCACTATTTTTAAAATGCTTGCTTGACCTTGATTAGAGTTTTGGTGGGTGGGGAACTGATGTCTGGTGCCTGTCCCAGCAGTCAAAGAGTGAGAGGGGAGATGCACCCTGGACGTGGCACTAGTCAATGACAGAGCCTAACTCAGAGACACAAGACGGGCATTCAAGCATTCACATGCATCAATCAGTCTAACATGCATATTTTTATTCTGTTGGAGGAAGCCTAACTATACGAGCTCCTAACTGCTAACCGCTCCACACCTGTGCAACCCATGACTTTAACAGTATACATTATATATTAATAGGAAACAGAATAACATGCTGTGCTGTTTTTTGCTTGACTTTGCATATAATTAAGTTGCATTCAACTCCTTACAGTAATTAGTTTGTGATAACAGTCCTTCTGTTACCTCCAGCTGTATCACTTAATATCAGGAAAATAGTGACCCTACCTTTGTCCATACATTTGCTGGTCTTTGTTATATTAATTACTGGTGTTTTTATCCTGCAGGGTTTTATAGTCATAACAAAGAGTTCAAGTTTCCACCTTTTAAATTATGCATGGGAGAACACAACACACGTCTGCTCATCTGTTAAATATTGTTGCAGTCCTTCCTGAACATGTTTCCATTACCAGTTTTCTTTTTTTTCTTCTTTTTCTCTGTTGTAGTGAGTGTCTCAGATTTGAGTATAAAGGGAGGGAAGTTGACAGGTTTACAGACAGTAAACATTCAGAGGCTAGAATATAAATATTCACTCCAACAGAGTTTCCCCCAGAAAAGAGGCTAAGTGGTAGGTGGCCGTTCGCCGGCCGACCGAGATTTAGTAAAAAAAACGAGTAAAGTTGACAGAAAGTTGAAAATATGGCTATTTATTATTTGATATTGTAAGATATTTGTGCCAAATATTTACACAACTACAGTTTTACAAAAAGGCACTTTTAAAATACTTTTGGGTTTTTGGTTAAACCTGCTCTTTCCATGTTTATTACTGTGGCTCTGACAACACGTTAACTCCAGTGGTAGCTGAAGGTGTCTCGGCCTTAGGGCTCAGTAGAGTCGCGTGGAGCTCCGCAAACAGCGCGCGGACCTGAGCGCGTGGTGGAGGCGTTTATACTTGGCGCTTACATCGGTGCAGTATTCTCCAAAAGGACGGGGGGCAGTACGCTACGTAACCAGTGGAAATACGGTAAAAAGAGAGCAGATGGTTGAATGGAGCCCCGCGCGCGCGGTCCACACCAAGTTATAAAAGGTGCACGACATGACACCGCATGGGACCTTCGCGCAGGGGCGGGGACAGCGCGATTGTATCATTGTTGGCTTGCGCGGTGGGGTAGATAAAGGTAGCGGTTTTGGGGGAGCAGTTGGAAAAAAAAAACTTGTATAAAAATGACATATTTATAATAAACAAGCGGAGCTTAGCCTGGCGGCCTGCCAGGCTTATAATATGCTGGGGGAAACCCTGCTCCAATATGAATGCACTTTAAATAAACCAGAAAGCAACAAAATACAATCTAAGGTCAGAACAGAGCAGGAAAAGACTTGTGATCGAGATTACCACTGGGGCTTCAGCTGTCATATATTTTAGCAATTAGTTACTCTTAAAAAATACATCAGGTAATCAAATATTTTTAGATACATTTACTACAACAATAGTTCCCAATCCTTTTTTATCTGGAAACCCCTGACATATACTTACAGTTAAAGCTGTGCCTCCCCTCTCCTCAGACCTCGACCATCATCAAGCTCTTGTGCATGCAGGTATGGCAGCGCATCGAAAATATAATCTATTTATTATTTATTGTTTAAAAATTTTTTTCCAGAACATTTATCTTAATTTAAAAAGCCAACTGTGATCTGGATTATACACACCTCTGTCCAGTCATGATATATTTTTTTAATTTATAGTTTGTTACACATGTTCCTTCTTCTCCATGTTTTGTCTTTTTGTTATAGGGTAATAGAGTCTCTCAGGCAGGTAGCTGAATGAGAACGTTACCTAAATCTCTATTTTGGTCTGTCTGAGTACAACATCCTTTGACCATCCAACACATTTTGTCTGTGTTGTCTAGGAAATGTTTCTTTGACACTGAGTCAGTCTGACAGATCACAGCTGAGGTACTGTGAAGTCTAGGGATGACCAATAACACATTTTTTTTAGGGTACAAGTATTTGAGTGCTTACTGATACCAAGTACCAATACAAGTACTAATAAATGCCATTACCTTTCTTACAATTACTTTGGTGTTTGAAATTTAGTGTAGCTTACTTTTTGTGTTAACACTTCAAATGGAGCCAGGACGACCATAGTGTTGTCCAAAAGGGGTGAGACTGTCGAGAACCTTGTGCTCAGATCTGTATATATCCAGAGTCCTGTCTGCCGTGCACACAAGTCAGCAGCTCTGTCCAGCTCCAGCAGCACCATGTTTGATTGTACTTATTAGGTGTTTTTTGGATGTTCTTCTTACTGTGTCTTTTTATGTGTTGTCCCATACTTATTTAAATGTAACTGTTATGAGAAGTAAAGTTTGTTTGGTTTCTCATGTTCATAAATAGACATCACTTGTAATCTAAATGTACTTGGGAAGATTTTGATGGACAGCAAAGTTTCATGGACTGTTTTTTCTGGTGGCCTTTTTTTTGCTGCAAATAAGATTGTATAATACTTTGGGGGAATGTCTGTCTGTCTGTATCTATGTCTCTACATAGACATAGATAACATATAATTTAAATTCATATAAACTCAATTGGTAAAATAGATGCATACCCACCCAAATGCAATCTGAAATCAAAAGTTAGTGATTTCAGATTGAATGAGCAGCTTGAAAACTTAACTTAAACGGAGAAGACCTCCTGTTCATTCAAATATACAAATAGATTTAAACTGTCTTTTTATAAAAGATGGTTGGCTTCCAAAAAGTTAAAGAACCGCTGCTTTTCATTACCACAACTGGAATCCAGGATAAGAAATGTGTACACTTTTTTTTGCTATCTTTTAAGGTAAAAACTGTATTTTTACAATATTATTACAAACTAAAGACTAGATAGAGTATTCAGTAACTCCTGTTTGACTTTGTTCTACTTTACATTTGCTAACAAATCCAACTTTTGGGATCCAACCTGTCGTCAAGGCTTTTAAAACCCTTCAGGCCTTGCTTTATGACATGCGAACAGATGTACAGATGCAGACAGATTTGTTGCTACCCTTACAGTTCATTCAAGCAATTCTTCATTCCTTGTGAAGTGTTTTATTTATAAAACAACTGTCTAATGTGTACTTGCATGTATGTGCAAGAGTGAACAGAAAAATGTGAAAAGAAATTAATTGTTGTGTATTTTCCAAAGATTTGTTAAAATAGTATGTTGGTACCCTTAAAGAGACTATTTATTTTTGCATTAAAGAAATTTTTACAGGTGTCTTCCATTTTTACAGCCATTCAGCCTATTTAAAAGAAAAAAACATGCCACTGGGTGGTTTGTTATCAATGTGTGCACCACACTGAACATGGAGCAGAGAAAGCAATAAAGGCAAACAGTCTCAAGAGTATCAACACATCATGAAGCAAAGCATTCAGCCCTGTGTCAGAAAGCTCAGCCTCAGCTTTTCAACAGGATGGTGACCCAAAACATACAGCTAAAAGTATCAAGAATGACAAAGAAAAAAAAAACAAATAACAATGGGCTATTTTTTTTTTTTAACTTATTTTTTATTGAACATTTTCTTGAACAGTTACAGTGGAGAAGTATCGGTGCATTCATAAACAGATGTTCAGTAACAATGTCCGTATTTAACTGGCTACAAAAGTGGCATCCTCACATCTATAATCACTCTATTTACCCCACTTTACAATAAACTGATCCTCCTGCAATCTTAATCTATGTGTGATTTTCTCCATTACAAAGATCTCTTCCACAATGCTCAACCATCTCTCCACAGTGGGCGGTTCATGTTTATACCATAGTTTTGTGATGTTTTTTTTGTTGCTGAGAGCAATATTTTTAACAAATATTCATCCTCTTTTTGAATTATGTTGTATGTGAGACAGCCCAGGTAGAGTGTTTTGCATGATCTGGGTAGTCCATATCCTAATATGCTTTTCAAAATAAGGCATACATTTTGCCAGTATGTAGCTAATTTCTGACAAGACCAGAATATGTGCGTGTGACCTACATTAGTCTGGCCACAGAGCCTCCAGCATGGTTGTGAACTGGTTATCGTCCTGGCCTTAATCTTTGGGGTTATGAAAAATCTAACCATATTTTTCCAGCTAAATTCCCTTCACACACGGGAGCAGGTGGTTTTGCACTGTGTTTTACAGATTTGAAACCATTCCTCTTCACTTATACGTTCTTTAAGTTCCTCTTCCCATTTTTCTTTAATATACATAGTAGATGACCTCCGGCCTTCCATCAGTCCCTGGTACAGTGTTGAAATAATTCGAAATTTATTTCCCTCATAGGCCTTGTGAAATACCTCAATTACCTTACTTATATTGGTTTTTATCTCTTTCTCGCAGAAGTCTTTTATCTGCAAGTACCTATACTGGTCTTGATCCTCCAATCCAAATCTTATCATTAAGTTGTTAAACTCAGCAGTTTGCCTTTTTCAACCAATTTACACCTTGCTGTGATACCTTTATCTGCCCATTGTATGAAACCTTTATCATAGATGCCTGGTTTAAACCTTGAGTCCCAGGCATACCAGCTCAAACTCCTTGTTTCCTTCTCTAATTTATAATTGGTGCCTGCCTCATGCAATGCATGCAGGCACCTCTTACTCTACACCGAATAAGGTGTCTCTTTATTATATGGTCTTCTTCCGTTACCCTTAATGCAGCCCGAACCGGGCAAAGAAACCCCACAAATTGTATATCAGAACGACCGGCTCGGTCTCGGCATGAGGGCTACTACTTTTATTCGCGTTTCGTGTTACTATGGCGACGTAATCGCCAAAAAACACGCAAAAATTTCGGAATGTTCGTGAAATTTTGTCAGTTACACTCTAACCTCACTAACGAGCTAGAGTGTGGAGCTGTCTGAGCACAACACATTTTTTAGCGAAC
>NC_051444.1:31970957-31974050 GCF_001649575.2 Kryptolebias marmoratus
GTTAACCTCTGAAGAGGCCAATAGGATTATACTGTAATTTGACTCCAGTGCGCCCCCTATAATAGTCGAAGAGTTATATCTCCCTGATACCTCATCCGATCTGCATGATATTTTTTGTGCATCACCAGTGAGCACTGTTGCACACATTAGTGTGGTACTTTAATTACAACACTTAAGCCCCGCCCACTAAGGATTTTTGTGTGACTGTAACTCTGAAACGGTGCACAGTAGGTAGGTCAAACTTTACAACGTGACTCCCCATGGGTCAACTATCAGTCTTAACTTCAAGTTAACAAGGTCAAAGGTCACGAGAGCCCATGTGCTCTAACTCTTCAACCGTTAGACGTAGGACGGTCAAACCTCACACCATGGCACAGGACTGGTATTGATCCTGACTGAAGGCAATTTGGGACATTTGCTGTAAAAGCCACCTCGTGGACGGTGCAGGAAAGGCGCAAGAGCATAGACTGCGGTCGCCAGAGCTCCCGCGGTCGCAAGGCCGGAGCGGCGCTGAGCTGCGAGGGCCGCCCAATGCTGCTTGCAGTTTTAATTTTAATTAATTCCACTCTGGAGCTGAGATCAAGACCAATGTTCATCCATCGCCCCAAGTCCACCTTAATATTGTGGTTAATTTTTAAATAATTTGCATCATAGAGTTTGTCTATTGTTTTGGTGATGTTTACCCCTAAATATTTTATATACTTCTTATTCCATTTAAGTTTGTAGGTATCCCTAATTTTCTGTTGTGGAGAGTAATTTATTGTTAGGATCTGTGTTTTTTTCACATTAATTTTGTATCCTGAAAGTTTTCCATAATCCTCCAGCAGTCTCACTGTTTTTAAAAAGTTCTCATTTGGGTTTTTTAAATAAATCAATATATAATCTGCAAATAGCTATATTTTATGTTCTTCCCCTCTTATCTCTATTCCTTCTATTTCCTATTCCTGTCTAATCATCTGAGGAAGTGGCTCTATGAACAATGCAAAAAGATTTGGCGAGAGGCAGCAACCCTCTCTCCAAAGTGAATCTTCCAGTCAGATTGTCGTTTATTTTAATCCTTGCGGTTGGCTCCCAATAAATTGATTTAATACAGTTTATAAATGTCTCATTAAATCCAAATTTTTCTAGTACTTTGTACAAAAAATTCCAGTTGACGCTGTCAAAAGCTTTTCCGCATCCATACTTATCAGGACTGCGCCATCCCCTCTACTTTGCAGATGATCTATGGTATGATATGTAGAGTTCTCCTTATACTGTCTTGCGTTTGTCTTTCTTTAATAAAACCTGTCTGATCCTCGTCAATTAAATCCTGCATTGAATCTTCCATTCTTTTAGCCATAATGGAGGAGAAAAGTTTATTGACCGATATCGGTCTATAGTTGTGGCAGTGTTCTTGATCTTTGCCTTCCTTTGGAATTACAGAAATAATAGCTTCCTTCCAAGATGGAGGAATCTTGCCAGTTCTGAGGCTATAATTAAATGAGTCGTATAATAGAGGTGTTAATTCTTCTTTAAAGGTTTTATTAAAGGAAGCTCCTAGTCCATCTGACTCTGGTGATTTTCCTGCTTTAGTCCTGCCAATTGCCTTTGTTATTTCCTCCACTGTAATTTCGGAAGTCAGTGTTGTGTTTTGTTTTATGCCTATTGCTGGTAAGTCTAGTTTGTCCAAAAAATTTTTCACCTCTTTTTTCCCAGCCAAAGGTGGCTGTGTATATAAATTTTTGTAGTATTGTTCAAATACTCTTTGTATTTCTTCTTGTTCATATAGAATTGCATTAGTTAAAGGATCTCTTATTTTATGTATGTTTCCTAGTGTTTGCTGTTTCTTAATATGCCTAGCCAAATTTTTTGTAGCTTTTGGTCCCCCTTCATAGTATGTTTGTTTAGTAAATCTAGCCTTCTTTTCTACCTCCTCGCATAGATTCTCCTCCATTTCTTTCTTGGTTTCTTTAATGAAATTAAATGTGACTGAGTCATTTGTTTGTTTATGTTGCTGTTCTAAATCCCTTAGCTCCCTTATTTGCTTATTGTATGTTTCTAATCTAGCTTTTCTCATAAATGTTGTATAAGAAATCATTTTCCCCCATATTACCGCCTTTAGGGCGGTAATATGTCGTTTTCCTCCCTATATCGGACTATCTCTTCTTTTATTTCACTAACTAAACCCTTGCTATTTAGTATTCCTTCATTTAGTCTCCACAAAGTACTTTTCTTTTTACTGTTCAGATGTATCTTAAGGTAAATTGCACTATGGTCGGAGACATCTGATACTCCTATTTTACATTCGTTCACTCCGTGTAGATCTTTCTTATTCATTAGAATATAATCGATTCTGGAATAAACGCCATGTGGTGCTGAATAGTGGGTAAAATCCTGCTCTAGGGGGTGAAATTCTCTCCACACATCTAAAGTTGCTGTTTCAGACATGGTGTTCAAGTACCTACTGATTTGTTTTTTATTCTTCCTTTTACTTGTGGTATCCATCCTGTAATTTAATACAACGTTAAAGTCTCCGCTACATATCAAAATTCCCTCTGCTTCCAGATTAATGAGATCAAATATTTTCTTAAAAAGCACTTTGTCACTTTCTGGAGGAGCGTATACATTGAGCAGTGTGATTAACTGATTTTCCAGTTTGCCCTTTATCATTAGGTATCTCCCTTCTTTATCCCCAGTTTCCTTCAACAATTCAAACTTCACATTATTTGGAATCAGTGTCATAACTCCTCGTTTATGCTTTTGTCCAAAAAAGCAGGAAAAAGAGTTTCTATACCCTAGTTTTTTATACTTTTCATGTCCTTTTTTTGTTAAATGTGTCTCCTGCAAGAGAATAACTTGTACTTTTTCTTTTCTGAATTTATGTAGAACCTTATCTCTTTTTAATATTATTTAAACCATTAACATTCAGTGACACCACAGTTATATCATTAGACATTATTTGTATATCTTGGTTTGGTTCTCACCTTCTCCACTCAACAACAAACTATGAACAAGAACTAAATTAACAAAAACTCTGGACTCCCGACTAAATATGGGCCCCATTCCCCAGAGGCCCTGTCACCCTGCTGGAAAGGGAGGGGGGTAACCCTTTGC
>NC_051444.1:31974152-31984885 GCF_001649575.2 Kryptolebias marmoratus
CCCCTCCTAGTGGTTTTGGGGAAACCTGTGTTAAGTTTTCCCAACCTGCTAGGTAAGTCCAACAGTCCCTTGTTTGGTGGTTCTCCCTGTGGCAGTTAGCTTCACTTCAGTTAGCTTCTCTTACAATTTCCTTTGCTGTTGTAAAAGACTCAGAATGGCGTCCTTAGCTTTCATATTCCACTCTTCCAGCTCTGTTATGCGGCCCTGCACCTCAGTTATGTCCTCTTGTTGTTTCTGTATTTCCGCATCATTCTGTGCCACTTTTCTCTTAATTTTTTCGCTAAAACTCGTAAATTCTCGCCTGAGTTTGTCTTTGAATTTTGTGAGGTCCTCCTTCACCTCCTTTTTGAGGTCCCGAATTTCCGCCATGACAACACAGCCCGGAGCTGATTCGAGTCGCCACTTTCTTCTTCCATTTGCTCGGCTTCGGAGTCGTGTTCTTCGGGCATTTTCTTCCTTACGCTTCTCTGCTTACGCCCTCCACTCATTTCATGTCTGGTTCAAATCGTGTTTAATCTCATTTCTTTGCATTAGGGAGGTTTATTGTTTCTTCGACAAGGGAGCTCGATCTCATGCTGCCATCTTGCTCCGCGTCCACCGGAAGTCCAATGGGCTATTCTTAAATCGCCCTACATTAGCCCAGATCTCAATCCTCTTGAGCATTTATGGAAAAATTGAACTGTTTGGCCATAATGACTGTTGTTACATTTGGAAGAAAAAGAGAGATGTTTGCAAGCCTGAGAACAGCAGCTCAACTGTGAAGTATGGGGGTGGCAGCATCATGTTGTGGGGTTGTTTTGCTGCAAGAGGAACTGGTGCACTTCACAAAGTAGATGGCATTACAAGGAAAGAACATTATGTGGAATTACTGAAGCAACATCTCAAAACATCAACCAGGAAGTTAAAGCTTTGTAACAAATGGGTCTTCTAAATGAATAATGACCCAAAACATACCGCCAAACTGGTTACAAAGTGGCTTCAGGAGAACAAAGTCAATGTTTTGGAGTGGTCATCACAAAGCCCTGATCTTAGTCCCAGAGAACATTAGTGAGCAGAGCTGAAAAGTGTGTTTGAGGAAGGAACGTGTCAAAATTCCAGCAAGCTATTGTGAGAAGCTTTTTGAAGGAAACCCCAAATCTTTGATGCAAGTCAATTTGTTTAAAGGTAACGTTACAAATACTAAGAAAATGGATATAAACTGTCTTTGAAGAAAGTAATAAAAAAAAAAATTCTGGCATTATTCATTAATTTAACATAAATAGTTTTGAGAATCCTAGCTTACCTAAAACAGGAAAGGTTTAGTCTGCTTTAATGTCAGACAGTGAAAAAGAATTGTGTTTTTGTATTTTTTTATAGTCTATTGCCCCTTTTACACAGGCCCTAATTCAGAAGTTCGGCTCTGCTCCACTCTACTCGGCTCGGCTCGATAAAGAATGCATCACGTTACACCGGCCAGTTTGGTCGGTAGCAGAGGAACGCCTCCTCATGTTGCGGGGGCTGTGCCGCGGCATGGGGGGTTGCGCTACCGAAACTTGGCGCAAGTTGTGTAAACAACGAAAGCGCTATGGACAACGTTGGCCCTGTGTTGTTGCTGTTTTTTAAACTTATGGGGATTCTCCTGAGACTTCAGGAAGAGAGGCGCAGTGGAAGAAATGCTCTGGATGCTGCGATTGTTGCGCAGAGTAGGACAGCTGTTATCTGCTGGAGATTTTAGGCTTTACAGCGCCTTCAGCTGGGGGACAGACGGCATAAACGTTGCAGCATAAGCTAACACTGTTGTTTATATTCCTACCGTTTGCTCTTTATGCTTGCATCTGGTCACACCCAGGACCAATGAGTGAACAGGAGCTAAGCTTGCTCCGCCCACGAAGCAGGGACCAAAGAAGCAGGGCCTGACCTCGAAAAAAATCCAGATGTAAACGCACGCAAAGCAAGCCGAGTAAAGTGGAGCTGGGACCTTTAGAGCCTATGTAAAAGGGGCATATGTATGTGAGAAAAGTCAGCTAATAGTTACATAATTTTTAAAACAGGCTTTGCGGTTTTTTAATAGAGATTTCTTTTCTTTCATCTTGTAAAAGGGGATGAAATGACTGCAGTGACCAAAGTCTGACTTCTGGTCAGTCGCACAATGGTATGAATTGAGAGTGCACAGTACTAAGCCAGTGTGACAAAGGCAGAATTGTTACACACTGTGACATGAAAGTGACAGAGTGCAAGTGTTTTCTTTTTGCCAAATGTGAGCTGAATAAGAAGCCTGAAAAGAAACAAACACAGGAGAATGGAGAGAGTGACATCCATCTTTGTTCAGTTTGGTCCAAGGGCCAGTTGTTTTTCATACCACAAACTTTAACAAGTATTTAGAGTGCTTTCATTCTCTACAGGTTTGAATATTTGTTGAAGTGTAAAGATTTTGGAGCAGTGCTGATGTAAAAAATGCTTTGAATCATGTATGATTTTCTTTCTACTTCACAATTGTATACCACCTTGTGTTGGTTTTTCACATCAAATTCCAATATATATATATATATATATATATATATATGTATATATGTATGTATGTATGTGTGTGTGTGTTTGCATTGCAAGATTTTACTATATTGTGCAGCCCAAGTATAGTAGCTAAAGAAAACCCTACTAGTATTTGACTGGTATCTTACTATTTCTGTCACAATTTTCCTTTCGGTTCTCCTCTCACTGTTTTAGCTAAAACCATATAATATATACATCAAAACATGCAGCTCAATCAGGAATAATATGCTCTGACTTTTGGCTGTAGTACCTTGTACAAAATAGAGATGGAATGCTTTATGACAAAAATCTCCACCACTCTGTTTAATTGCCTCAGTTCAGGATGTGTGTACCGTTATGTTCAAGTCTTGCAATCAAGCTTTGTCCCTGTAAGGTGATGTAAAGTCAGAGTGCCAGGTCAGATGATGAAGATTAGAATATGCTGACAGTCTGCTAAAGCAACTCAGTTCAATTCAGTTTCTTCACTTCTTTGCAATCTCATGTCCTGAGCAGCACATTGGTGACAGTGAAAATGAAAAACTCTCTTTTAACAGGAAGAAACCTCCAGCAGAACCAGAATCATCCGCCTTGACTGGCTGGGGTCATAGGATTGTCTGTAGGGATCATCATATCTGTTATGATTCTTTGCTTTATGACCCATCAGTTTTGTCGGCAGCCAAATAACATTATTGACTAGTCTGCTTAATGCCTACCCTTGCGATCCACCAATTATAGCAAACTACAGGCAGTGTCGTGGAGTTCTCATTGTGAGTTTAACAGTAAACTGAAAACAAAGCCAAAACGAGGGAGTTGATCTTTAAATTTTACTTTACCTCTGTTATATGAAAGTGGTTTGGCTTTTCCCTAAATGATCAGAAACAAACAGTTATTTCCAAAGTTAGTAGGATGTCAACATGACAAACATTTTAAAACAAAATGAGAGCATCAGCTAGGAGAGCAGCCAAAACCAGCCAGCAGATGCAACAGGTAACACAGGCAATTAGCCAAAAAAGACATTTTGAAACAAAAAACAATGTATCCCCATTTACTGTAGAAAAAGCCTTAACAGCAGAGTGACATAATGATGTGCCCAATGCCAAACTGCTTCATTTCTTTAGGTTTTATATGACTACATGATATGTCCTGGAGAATAACTGAGATTTTAGAAAACTGTAAATGGTGGATTATTTATTATGGATGTATGTTATTTCTGGAGTGTTTACAAAATTTATAGAAGTAGAAATATGTAATAAAAAATTGAAACAAAAACAAAGATAAAAATAAAAAACTAACCACAGCAAACAAACCAGTGGACTTTGTGAACCATTCCACCCCTGGTACAAAATGTGCAACAAACTGCAGAACATTTTCTATAGAAAACAAAGGGACTTTGGTAAAACAAACATTTTGGAGCTGGATGGCACAGACATACATCACAGTAGAAATATCATTCAAACCTTAAGCAGGTAATAAAAAATTGAACTTGGCATGACTGAACTGGCATTTTGCCATCCATCCATCCATCCATCCATTTTCTTTACCCGCTTCTCCATTCCGGGTTGCGGGGAGCTGGTGCCTATCCCCAGCAGTCACTGTGCGAGAAGCGGGGGACACCCTGGACAGGTTGCAAGTCCATCGCAGGGCCACATATAGACAAACAAGACAAACAACCATTCACACTCTCATGCATTTTGCCATCTATTCTGTTATTTCTTTACCAATATACCTTTAAAGCTTGTTTACATTGCACATTTACCACACAGCAATGAATTCAACTTTCACACCACGTCATTTATTTTCTTTTGCATGTGTTGTACGTGGTAGAAAAACTGAGGGATTTTGAAGCTCACTCTACAGCTGAACTTCACTTCTGCTCTGGAATGTAGGAAGTAAGCAACTCTGTAATTACCCCCGGGGCTTGATTTCACAACCTCCCATTGGCTGCCTGAGAGTGGATGACTTTGTTGTGGCCAATAGCAAAGTCCCTATTACTACTTTAGCAATGCAGATTTTTTTTTTTTGCCAGGAGCTGGAAGAGCTCAGAGACTGAAGAGGAGGAAAGGGAGAATAGCTGTGGTAGTGAGCGAAAAGTGTGATTGGTTCCAGCAGTCCTCCATCCCCCACCCCTTCCCCCTGCTACTGTAAGAATTGTAGCAAGAAGATCTCCCCATTCATCGTGCCTGTGCTACAGGGCAGAAAATTAGAAATTAGTATGGTGCATTCTTTAGAGGTCCAACCATGCATGTAATCCCTAAAAGCAGTATGTGGATGTGTAGATGTGAGAGTGCATTGCTGCATTTATTTAGTGAGAATCCAAGAGAAATGTAAAAGTAATGAAAGGTTCTTAAAGTAGCAGAATCATATTCATACATCTGAAACAGTGTTGTAAGTTATGTTGTCCTGATAAAGTCTGGTTTAAATACATATGTTGATTTAAAGGGCAGGGGGTAACTGAGAAGCAATGAGTGGTTCTCATCTGCAGCTCTGTGATTTTGTAACAACAATAAAAAAAGGAAAAAGCAGAGACTTATTAAATCTGATTTTTTTTTCTCCAAATTCTTTTTTTCTGAATTGTTTGATGATATAACCATATCTTTTCACATAAACGGTGGCTAATAGAATTTCAAAAACAATTCAATAGTTACCTATTCAAATAAACAGAAAATTAAGTGCTTTATTGTTATGCCAATTCATTTTTTAAATAAAAACAACATGCCTGTCTGTTTTGAAGATAAGGCTCCTCAAATTCTTGTTTCTTGTGAGAGTCAAGAAACCATTCTTCCTTTTGTAAAACAGGAAGAACAGTTTAAACTTTTCCAAATACACTGCAAACAACAGGCAGGTAACAGGGCAGAATATCTGCGCTTGTATCCTCCTGAGTCAGCTCTGTCTTTGTAGGCTACTTTTTCGACTGGCTTCAACAGGCGGCCTGTTGATGAATTTAAACACTGCTGCTACCTAGTGACCGGAGGCTTGTTTATTTGCCAAGACAATAATAACGTCCTGCTACTGCCACCCCTGAAAACAGGCATAGTTTTTTTATTTTTATAGCATAACTTATTTTGTACAACTCCAAAATCTTTAATAAACATATCTCCCTTCTACTGATGGCTTTTCTAGTGTGCTGTTAGTCATCAGCTAACCTTGGCTCTCCTCGTCGCTGTCTTGATCTGACTGATTTGAACTATCACACATTGTATTGTGGTTCCAGTCAATTGTGTGGTGACCAAAACCTACTGAAAAGATATTCTTGATGTGAAGTTTGTAGGAGTAAAAAAAAGTTTGTTTGCAAAATGTTTTGGAAAGCTTCAAAATTAATGTGACATCATCACATTCTAAAGCCGAAAACACACCAGGAACCCTGCGATGCGGCAGGTCACTGGATGTGCATCAATTAACGCCAGTAAAAATTATTAGCTTTGTCAAGCGGAAGTGTACTGTAACAGTACAGATCAACTTTTAAATATAAGTTTAACATTCTTTCTGTATCACTAGCAAAGCCTCTCTTAGGCAGTGGATCACTTGCCAATGTCTTTTTTTGTTGTCATCTTTATAATGAAGAGATTTTGGATCATCTATCTTTGGATAGTTCCCAACCTCAAATCTTTCCTCATCCATTTTTATACTTTTGATATTGAAGCAGCACTGCAGCTAAACAAGAAAAGAACTGTGTAAAGAAAAAAATCCTAGCAGAAAAGCTGCTATAAGAACAAGTGTGGAGGAAAAAATTGCTTAAAAACATTTCATATCAGGGGAGTCGACGCTTCCAAATAGATCAGCCGCAAGTGTTGGTCAGTGGTCAGCTGCTGCTGATATGGAGGTCATTAAAAACTAATAAAGGCATGATTTTTGTCACGCATCATACAGCACCTGTGTGTTTTGCCCTAAAGTTAAACATTCTGTGGTAAAATCCCTAAAAATCAAAACCTAAACTGCATTGTGTAGAAATTGTTCTGGGGAAGAGGACATGGACGGGACACCTCAGATTTTTTTTTTTTTTTTTTCACGTGTTAACTCTTGTTTCACATTAGTCTTGTTGCTGTGTATTCTTTTTTCCTAATACATTTAATTGTAATAAGTTATTTTATACTTAAAAAAGCCTTGTGACACCATGGTTGTGCGGGGAAGTAGACATAAAGCCCACAAATACAACATGGCAGCTTTCATAAACCAGGTCCTGTTGGCTTCAATTCCCAACAACAAAAGAAGGCGGGGACACTTGGTCTAATAATATAATACATTGGTGGTTTAAACTTTAAATGATGTTTCTTCTGTGAAATATTGCTGAGCTGAGAGCTCCAAAGAAGACTAGGTTTCTCACTTGTTTTGCCAAATTCCAACTTTTGTGGAAAATACACTGCTCAAAAAAAACTCCAAAAGGGAACACTCAAATAACACATCCTAGATCTGAATGAATGAAATATTCTCATTGAATACTTTGTTCTGTACAAAGTTGAATGTGCTGACAACAAAATCGCACAAAAATCATCAATGGAAATCAAATTTATTAACCAATGGAGGCCTGGGTTTGGAGTCACACACAAAATTAAAGTGGAAAAACACAACAGGCTGATCCATCTTTGATGTGATGTCCTTAAAACACGTCAAAATGAATCTCAGTATTGTGTGGCCTCCACATGCCTGTATGACCTCCCTACAACGCCTGGGCATGCTCCTGATGAGGTGGCGGATGGTCTCCTGAGGGATCTCCTCCCAGACCTGGACTAAAGCATCCACTGACTCCTGGACAGTCTGTGGTGCAACGTGACGTTGGTGGATGGAGCGAGACATGATGTCCCAGTTGTGCTCAATCGGATTCAGGTCTGGGGAACGAGTGGGCCAGTCCATAGCTTCAATGCCTTCATCTTGTGACTTCCTGACACACTCCAGCCACATGAGGTCTAGCATTGTCCTGCATGAGGAGGAACCCAGGGCCAACCGCACCAGCATATAGTCTCACAAGGGGTCTTAGGATCCCACCTCGGTACCTAATGGCAGTCATGCTACCTCTGGCAAGCACATGGAGGGCTGTGCGGCCCTCCAAAGAAATGCCACCCCACACCATTACTGACCCACTGCCAAACCGGTTATGCTGAAGGATGTTGCAGGACGCAGATCGCTCTCCACAGCGTCTCCAGACGCTGTCACATATGTCACATATGCTCAGTGTGAACCTGATTTCGTCTGTGAAGAGCACAGGGCGCCAGTGGCGAATTTGCCAATCCTGGTGTTCTCTGGCAAATGCCAAGCGTCCTGCACGGTGTTGGGCTGTAAGCACAACCCCCATCTTTGGACGTCGGGCCCTCATGGAGTTGGTTTCTAACTGTTTGTGCAGACACATGCACATTTGTGGCCTGCTGGAGGTCATTTTGCAGGGCTCTGGCAGTGCTCCTCCTGTTCCTCCTTGCACAAAGGTGGAGTTAGCGATCCTGCTGCTGGGTTGTTGCCCTCCTACAGCCTCCTCCTCATCTCCTGGTGTACTGGCCTGTCTCCTGGTAGCACCTCCAGCCTCTGGACGTTACGCTGACAGACACAGCAAACCTTCTTGCCACAGCTCGCATTGATGTGCCATCCTGGATGAGCTGCACTACCTGAGCCACTTGTGTGGGTTATAGAGTCTGTCTCATGCTATCAAGAGTGTGAAAGTACCACCAACATTCAAAAGTGACCAAAACATCAGCCAGAAAGCATAGGTACTGAGAAGTGGTCTGTGGTCCCCGCCTGCAGAACCACTCCTTTATTGAGTGTGTCTTACTAATTGCCAATAATTTCCACCTGTTGTCTATTCCATTTGCACAACAGCATGTGAAATTGATTGCCAATCAGTGTTGCTTCCTAAGTGGACAGTTTTACTTGGCGTTATATTGTGTTGTTTAAGTGTTCCCTTTATTTTTTTGAGCAGTGTATATACAGTTTTTAGTTTTTTTTGTCTTTGTCATACAAGATACTGCTATCAAAAGGTACGCTATTTCCCACTGAGTTGCACGTTTTGAAGTTTATTTTTAATCCATTTTTCCAAAGCTGGTGTACAGCTTGTTGTGTTAGATATTTTATTTTAGTTTGCCTTCAGTCAGATCTTTAGGCTTTGTGAATTAAAGCCTTTTGCCTCTCCTCTACTCTCTTGTTTTCCAATGGGCTCACAAAAACAGCTAATAAGTAATGGGAACATTATGATATTTGTTCATTTCTATTCTAGGAGTTTGCTGCACTGACAAAGGAGCTGAACATGTGCCGGGAGCAGCTTCTGGAGAAAGAGGAGGAGATTGCAGAGCTGAAGGCAGAAAGAAACAACACTCGGGTAAGTGGCACAATGTGGAAATATTAAGCAATTTCTTGTGCATTTCTTTTTTTTTACTAGAAGTGGTGCTCATACCACCAACTGACAAATCAGTTTCTGTTGTATAAGCTAAAGCATTGTCAAAAACCTGTTTGCTAGGAAAGCTGCTTGATCATCACAGTATTTTCATTGCAGCCATTGAATCTCTGTTCTTGCATCCTTGCGCCTTTTGGTTACTTTGTAGAAGATGCTGCTGTGTAAGATGAAGTAAAGTGATTTTTGAATTATTATAACTTAATACTGTTTTGTGTCTAGCTCTTGCTGGAACATTTGGAGTGCCTGGTGTCTCGTCATGAGCGGAGTCTGAGGATGACTGTGGTGAAGAGGCAGGCTCAGTCTCCAGCAGGTGTCTCCAGTGAAGTGGAGGTCCTCAAAGCTCTAAAGTCACTTTTTGAACATCACAAAGCCCTTGATGAGAAGGTACAATAAAATAAATTAAAAATGCATGTTAATGTGTGACCTATAGGTAATTGGTAATGCAGGGCTAAACAATGAGGGGAAAAGAATATTCAGTGAACTTCTGAAGGTTTGTTTATGCTTCACATTTTCAAGGTGAGGGAGCGACTTCGTGTTGCTTTAGAGCGATGCAGTGTGTTGGAGGAACAGCTCACCATCTCGCACAAAGAAGTAAGAAAACCTACAATAATAAGACTTGATTTTCTGATGTTTTGCTTGTTTGAATTACTATGCTGCTTTTGTAGGACTATAGCACAGGGGGTAGAATAAAGGGTTGTCATCTTTAAATGTCTCTTGTACCCTGTATACACAAAAACGTCATTTTAGGAGCCCCAAAACAGTACTTTTTTTTAAAACTGGGTTCCAGAGTGAAAAAACTGAAACCTTGTTGTTTTTTGTGGACAAATAAAAGGCAACTTTTTGAAAATTATTATGTCTAGACCCACCTCTGATCTAACCTACAACTCTGAGCATGACAGATTCATCAGCAGTAACAATATGACACATTACATGCTTGGATTTGTGTGCCACTTGTGACCCACTTTGACCCATCTTGAAGATGATTCTGATGTAGGTCTCGTAATTATCTGTTAAATTCAATTTTTAACCAGTGTGACTCTCTGCGATTAAATAATTTCACAATCCAGCGAGACTCTGTTAAATCTTTCAGAAGACACCCTAAAGAGTCAGTTTAGCGCCGGGCTCTTCTACAAAGATACCGCAGGCTCTGTAGATTCTCACAACGCCACAGACGGGCCGAATCAAGGCTTCAATCAGAGAGCCGCCTTCACAGCAAACTCGAGAGAAGTGCATTTATTAGGTCCACTCCACGCCAATATTTTCTTCTGCGAGAGACTGCTTTTAAACTCAGTCGATATCAGAATTAAACTGTCCAGAGCGAATGATGATTTCTGCCTCATGGGGACGCGAGATTCCACCTACAAACTGAGAATTTTAGGTGCCTCCTTTTTTGTTAAAAAAGTTTCAGTCTCTCCAGCGTTTCATTTGGGTCACGCCGCAGCATTGATGAAAGGAAACGCTCTTTACCCTCTGTCACGTGTGAACGTGAAAACATACTCTATTCCTGAAAATTTGAGGATTTGTTACCAGGAAAATCTCTTTCTGGGAACGATCCCGAAACACGTCGTCTTGGGCTTGTTCATCACGAGGCTTTCACAGGAAGGAGGGACCTCAGCCCATAGGCGCAGGAACCACTGGGGCCCACTTTCCGGCCCTGCCACTGCGATGCATGTTCCCACCAGACGGCTGCCAGACTGCACACGACTCTCACAGACTGTGACTAACGTGTCTCTGTGTTTATATAGAGACAGAAGCACAAATAAAACCTACAGCATTGAGATCTGGACCAAATTCTTAAAGCTCCAGTCCAGGGTCATAACAGTCACCAAAAAGTTTCTGCAGATGCGACAGC
>NC_051444.1:31986869-31997480 GCF_001649575.2 Kryptolebias marmoratus
TGAAAAAGCGTTTCATTATTCAGTTTTTATTGATGTTAGACAATGATTCGATGCAGGTAAAATTAATAAGGTGACGAAACACTCCGGTGGCCCCCCCACCTAGAAAATGAATCCGGCGCCACTGGCTCAGCCCTTTCAATTTCCGCCATTTCGATGTGGAAGGGACGGGAAACAGATACCAGCCAAAGCGTACCAACCCAACTTTGAGCAGAATATTTCAGTCAGAGAGTTTTACAACCTGTTTTTGGGGTACGGGTCGACATTTAAAAGACCTTCCTCTGAGCATCAGTCGTGAAGAATGTAACGCTGGATATTCCCCTTTTCTGTTTAATTTACACGCCACCAGCGAAGATACGGAGGCCCTCTCACCAATTTCCAGCGGAAATTTAAGACTGGAGATGAGGTTTTGCAAAGATAAAATGGGATATCCTTAGTTGTAAAACATTTTCAAAAAAAAGGTCTAATAGTTTCAAATGTTTCTAAAAAGTCTAACATTTTCAAACGATATAAAACATAGAGGTCAGATCTCTGAGGATTCAAAGCACTCTGTAACTTCCTTCAGTTCTTCTAGCTGCTCAGAGTCAGAGGTCTCGTACATCTCAAAGATGGGATGTGATGGGATGTGAATCTGATTTTCCATTTTCAGTTTGTGTAAAAGTGTCAGAGCCACAGTCTTTACTCCCGCATCTTCTGTTAAATCCCTGTTAAACTCGTCTGGAGCCGGGGCTGTTTTCATTAGACCCACATGCCTGCATTATGTTGTTTAATTGGTCTGTAATCTAATCAGAAATGTCATGTTTTCATTAGCTGTAAGCAACAAATCATCAGCATTGTTCATTAAAATGGTACATTACTGATGTATTAAAATTAAATACGATAGGTACACTTAATGACATTGTATTAGCCTTTAGGTAATACAGTCGACAAGTAGTTTTACTTTTAATACTTAAGTAGTTTTAAAAGCAAGTACTTTCTTACTTTTACTTAAGTACAAATGTTAATGTGGTACTTTTATTTGAGTACATTTTGTCTGTGTATTTGTACTTTTACTTAAGTACATTGTTTGAGTACTTTCTCCACCACTGGAAATGAGTTTCTCACTTTAGTGCTGTACTGTGTGTACAGTGTATTAGTAAATAGATTAAAGAACACAAATGTAAAGTGTTAGAAGCAAAGTGCATCTGTGCTTATCAACAAATGAGTAAATTCCTCAATATGGTGCTAAGAGTCTTGTTTTTTCTGCAGCTGGCTTACCTCAGGGAGCAGAGCAGTCAGAAAAGAGGGCTGGCAGATGGAACCAGTGAGGTCAACCACAACTCTGAAAACACACCAACCACTAATGGCAAGGTGAGGATTCTCACTTTGAGAAATGCTTTCCTCTCTCAGATAATGAAAATGATGCTCAACCAACAAATATTGCACGGGACAAATATAATATACTTTATTGTTTACTTTTTTTTTTTTTTTTCATTTTAAATGTTCTAAAGTGGTCAATGTTTGAAAGTTTTCACACAATTATTGTCTGATTTAAACATTTAATGTGTTTATTATTACATCCAAAAGATTGTGCATGTTTACTTTCCCATCTCAGTAATCTTTCATGTTCAGGGTTCCTAAGCAGCAGTGAATTAGCGGGAAATGTATGGATTTGAATGTAGTACTTTCCAAGTATGGATAAGAAAAAGAAATCACTTTATACAAAAAAACATTAGCCTTTTCAGATTCTGTTACCTATTATATTTTCAAGAAAATTTTAATTCTAAAAAGTGCTGAAAAGATATTTTTCCTATTGTATGTAAAGGAAAACCACATCACCATAATGTCCACTTTTGCTTCCTATAGCAACAGGATCACCAACTTCCAGATATTGAAATATGGACTAGAGATAATTCTTTGCTGTATGCTATTTGTGCCATTAACTATTTGACTATTTAGCCTGAGTCTGGAAAATGTGTAGGAAACCCTGTATGAATGTGGATGTGTCCTCAGAGGTCATCAGATGACTCACTGAGTCAGGACGAGGAGTCTGGTCCTGGCTTTGGGAAAGCTTGTGAGCTCCAGGAGGTGGTGGACTGTCAGACTGCTGATCTGGGCCAGTTGAAGGAGAGCATGGCTGCCATGGTGTCACGTATCAGTGAGCTGGAGGAGGACCTGGACACAGCCCGAAAAGACCTCATTAAGTCTGAAGACATGAACACAAGGTTACAGAGAGACCTCAGAGAGGTGAGAGGAGCGGTTTTCTAAATGAAATAGGTTGACTCCAGCCACAATCCTTCTGAGGTTGAGATGCTTTTGTGATCAGTCTATGGCTCAGAAGGAAGACATGGAGGAGAGGATCACCACCCTGGAGAAGCGCTACCTGGCTGCACAGCGAGAGGCTACTTCAGTCCATGACCTGAACGACAAGCTGGAGAACGAAGTGGCCAATAAGGAGTCCCTCTTCAGACAAGTAGGTCCCTGCTCCTAGGATTGGGATGATGTAATGTTTGTGTGAGATACTGAGGCTTTTTTGTGTGTCTGTGTACGTTCAGACAGTATTTTCCGACCCAGAGCTATGGTAAACTGTTTTTCTGCAAGCAAGAATCTTCTGCAGATCTTTATTTTCTACAGAAATAAGAGGTTTTAAGAACTTGTCCCCTCAATTTAAAAATTATTGTGCATGGATTTACAATCCATCCCAAGTCTAATTTAGCTTTCAAAAAAACATTGGTGTCTAAGTGCAGCGGGTGTTGTGCTTTGATTTGTCTTCAGTGTGGATGGTAAAATGGGACATAATAAGTGAGATGAGGCTTTAGGCACTGTCTAAAAATTGTAAAATAAGACTGTAATATTCACTAACATCAATACAGTTGTCTGTTTTTACCTAAATCACAAGACATTTCTGAATCAAACCTTTCTGTCCTTTCACTGCAAGTTAAATTAAACTTAATAAATTTAAATCAGAAACATGTCAGTTTGTATAAACTTGAAGAAATTTTATCTCTGTGCTACTTTGACAGTTCTTAATGATTTGTTTAATTAGGAGTTTGACTTGTTTTGATCAGAATTAGTTTGTAATGTATTATCTGTTTTTTTGCATTTTACAGTGATATTTTTGTGCTTTTTTAGACGTTAGCAAACCTGGAAAAAAATAACTTTTTGTCACTGAACCCAAACAATGATATATTGCAGTTGAACAGAATGTCTGATAGTAAATCTGTGCACACAGATTAGAGCTGAATTTATACTCCACGAGAAATCTGCTCTTTCTGACGTAACAGAGAGAGCTTCTGCTTTAGACAACTCCTTTGCTGATCTCCAGGAAGCCCCCTGCAGTGCACCATTATGGGACTCGGACAGAAACACAGCAGCTGCATGGCCTGAAAATCAGTTTAGTTTGTGTTGTTACAACACTATTACAATCACAGAGATGGATCCCAGGAGAAACAAATTCAGAATGGGCTCTGGGAGAACAATCTTACCTCATTTTGGTCTTGCAACAGCAGATTTCTTTACTTCTTCAGGATTATAAATGCAGCTTTACTAAACTGAGGGGACAGATCTGAATCTGTGGACACAATTTAATCAACTAAGAAGACAGATTGTTACAACTTTAAATTTAAATGTTGTCCTCACCCCTGGTAGGCTCCGTAGTTTTCAGACTGTTGCCAAACAATTCTTGCTGTGTTCAAACTGAATAGAAAGCCTTGAGAAAACTGGCTGGATTATTTTCATGCAGTCAGTGGAGATGGATATGTCTTGATCCTGCTTTTCTTTTAGTTTTTTGTCTTTCTCTTTGTTATTTTCAATGGTCTCCTCTTCACTTCCTGCCCACCCATCATTACTTTGTCTCCCTTTACCCCCCTTCCCTGTCAGTATTCCTTTTTTTTAATTTACCTTGCTGAACTGAATGTGAGGCCAGAGTAAAAGGACAAATGAGTCATCTGAATTTTTTTGTAGTCTGAGGAAAGAAACAGGCAGCTCCAGGAAAAGCTGGAACTGGCCGAGCAGAAGCTGCAGCAGACCATCCGTAAAGCAGAGACTCTTCCTGAGGTGGAAGCAGAGTTGGCTCAGAGGGTTGCTGCCCTCACAAAGGTACAAATATCTGTGTTCCTTATCACCTGTTGCTTTAAATTCTTTGAAAAGAGTTCAACACAAAAATTGTTATAACATAGTCAATTTTAAAGAATTTGAGCTGCAATTTGTAGTAGTAGCTGAGAGCCATTCACAACATACACTGATGAAGCTGTGCACAGTGTTATTTTAAACCAAAACAGCTACAAGTCTGTCAGTTCTTAACATACTGTAAATTAATTTTAGTCTCAAATTATTAAAAAAAAACTCCTTGTATGTTTTTTTTGTACTATTTTCTGAAGAAAAATATACTTGTAGATTTGGAGTTCATCAAGCTTTTGTTTGACACGTACCGTAGGACAGTGGTTACAATTCAGATTGGATAGGACAGGGCGATATGATTTTTTTTTTCCTTAATTAATAATAATAATAATAATTAATAGTAAAGTTACCATTCTACCTTGATCTTGATCTTGATGTACATGACCTACTACTTTAGAGCCTTCCCAGTAACAAAAGTGTTTGTTTTCCTGTTGCACTGAACCTGTACCAAACTGATATATATATATATATATATATATATATATATATAATGTGTATCTCATGCAGCCACAATACTAATCCATAGTTTATTCACAATAAATTCACAGTAAAGATCTCAAATGTTGAAGCTAAGAAAATTAATAATTCTTACGAAAAAAGAAATTGGTTATTTTGAATTTGATTGCTGCAACACATCTCAAAGAAGCAGTTCTGGGTCCATTTTTTACTGTGAAGCGTCCCTCCTTTAACTGCAGTCTGTGAACGTCCAGGAAGTGAGGGGACCATCTGCTGGAGGTTTTGGAGGGAACGTTGTCCTGTTCCTGTCTGATGTATGATTCTAGCTGATCAACAGTCTTTGGTCTTTACTGTTTTTTTGTTTCTAGATGAATCAAATGTTTTCAACTTGCCCTAAACCCATGCAGTGTTCCTTAGGCTGTTGTTTGTATTCCCAGCAAGGGGAAAAGGTGCCAGGTGACAGCAAACTTTTTCTATATGTCTCAAGAAGGAGGAGTGTGCAGGAGGAGAGACGGCAAAAAAATATAATGATTGGTATTCTGATTGGATACTTGTGATTAGATCAGGATGTCTTTTAATAATAATAATAATATGCTGCTTTAAAACAGTTTATAGGAAATGTAAATTGACAATCTTCTTCCTTTGCCAACCTTTTTGCAGCTGAGTAATATTTGCCATCCAAGCCATTTCCTCAGTTCTTTTTGAATGTGTCATGCATTAGCTGATTCATTTCCTCTGTGGTTGCTACCTAATTGTCTCATTGTATAGAAAATGGCACAGAACAGCCTACTAAGAAATGTAAAAATTTGATTTACATTGCCATCAACCATCACTCGCCTCTCATCTATTTAGATGCACTCTGTGTTTTTTCTAACATTTCTTTTGCAGCATATGATCAGCTTGTCTTTATTTTGTTTTCAGGTCTAGTTGTAAAAATACAGTCACATTAAATTGTTTATCAATAATATCCATCCTTTTCTTGCTCTCAGTCACAATGATTCACAGTACTAAAAATAAATAAACACTTCTCCTGTTTATTTGTGTTTTTGTTGTCCTGTTTTGTGTCGTCTTCATGCTGCTCCTTCAGCCTCCATGTTCAAATCCTCAGTGTGCTCTGTCTGGCTCTAAAGACACTTATAATCTGATAAAGGTAGACCAGTTTTATTTGTTCTCTTGGGAAGTTCAGCTTTTCCTTTTATACTGAGCTTAACCAGGTTATGTTTGCAGACTTTTGCAAGTCTTTGCTACCAAACACAAAAATTAAATAAACATATTCCTGGTTAAGTGCAGTGTCAAACTCAATAAAATTAGGTGATATGGAATTAAGCAGTAATCTAGGCTGGGTGCAGGTGTATTTGTGCTTTATAAACATCATCATCCTTCCTTTCTTCCAAACATCGCAGACTTTTCACACAAGTGTCTAGCAAACAGCAGGGACTGAATGATTTGGTCAGAAACTTGGCACATCAAATTGGACACTGCAGGGTTTGTTTTATTTTTTCCTAAATACTAAATACAGCCAATATATACTAATATATATATATTCAGTTTACCTTACAAAAAGAATATTTTGAAGTTCCTGTTTTATCTGGTAGAACTTTGGAAAACTTATTACATTTTTATGGTGAATCTGCATTATGGGAAAAATCAGCTTCTGTGTAAGTGTTTAAGTTGAGCTGCTTTTTTTTAAAACTGATGCACGGTACTTGGCTTGTAGCTGAAAGTTTTATTTTGTTCTGAATATTTGGGTGACTCCATCCTATAGAAGGACTTTATCTTCATAACCAAAACTAGACTTCCTCTGACCTTTTTTGGAGCAAGGTCCTTCTTCAGGATGGGTGATGAATCATTTCAACAATAAAATCTTTGCTTTTTAGTCACTTTCAGATTACACGACTGAGATTCTGGTTGTAGAGATGAGATGGAAATTTTGATCACAGTCCTCTACTTCCAGGCAGAAGAACGGCATGGTAATGTGGAGGAAAGTCTGAGGCAGCTGGAGGCCCAACTGGAGGAGAAGAACCAGGAACTGCTCAGGGTGAGAAATGATAGAAAATCTTCAGTTTTTATTTTTATTTTGTTGTTGAATTTTACACACAGGTGCCTGGAATGGATTGCACATCTTTTTTTCTTTTTGCACAAAATAGGATTTACACAGCCCTCACACCTCACACGGTGCTTCCATCCAGACAGCAGTCTCTCCACTGTCGCCATTTACCTACATTTAACTTATTATTATACTTTGAATGTTTGTGATATTCAGTTTGCAACAAATATTCACCATTTCTTGAGAGTTGGTGGTAATTGTGTCTAAGGCAGTGGTCCAACAAATAAAAGAGCTCTTTATTAACACAGTAGTAAAATATGCAATGTCTCTGTTTCCCCTGTATATCTTTAAAAAGAAAAACAATACAGCTCATTCTTTTCCAAATTCAGAAGTGGCAAAAATTCTCAAGATGCAACAAACTCAATAAAAATAGGTATTGGCAGGTCAGAGGCGTTCAAATATCAAAAATTGGTATTAACCCACAAAACCGAAATTGGTGCATCTCTAAAAATATTTCTTATGTGGTCCAATGTAACTGAAAAATGTATCGCTCCAAATGATTTAACTGCCTTGTTTGAAGTCTTACGTACTTTACTTTCTCTCTCTTCTGCTAATTAGATTCGATAGGTTTCACAACTTTGTTGGCAAAGAGACTAAGACTGCTAAACTAGAAATCTGAAGCTCCATCTGCATATACAGCTTGTATCTGATGTGCATTAGCATATGTATATATATATATATATATGTGTGTGTGTGTGTGTTTATGGATTTGATTAAAAAAGAAAATAACTGAGATGAATATTTACAAGTTTATTGTTAAACCTGTTTTTAACCTGATCCTGTTTTTAATAGTTGTTCACCTATTCAGATATAACACTTTTAGTGATTTCAAATGTTTTATTCCGTAGGCACGGCAGCGAGAGAAGATGAACGAGGAGCACAACAGACGTCTGTCTGAGACCGTTGATAAACTTCTTTCTGAGTCCAACGAGAGGCTGCAGCTTCATCTCAAAGAGAGGATGTCTGCGCTGGAGGATAAGGTGATTCAAAGAACCTTTAGCTTTCTAGCAATCCTAAAGTGGGTGGGGTGATGAAAGGAATAAAAATAAGGATTGTTATTCATACATGAAAGAGGTTCCTTCACTGTCCATTTCTTGGGTCAACCCTTTTAATCACCTGTTGTGTGATTGTGTATCTGAGTGTTATCAAAATCCCTCAGGAACCACTGGACCAATTTCAATGAAACTTGTCGGAAATAAATATTGGATGTACTTTTCCAAATGATTTTCTTTTGCAGTAAATTCATTTTAAGAAGGCTGCCACAGCCAACTGACCAATGAAATATACTTTAGCTAGGGAGAGGATTGGAAGCTGGAAGTTGAAGTCATAATAAATTAACGCCCCCTGTAGGCTGGTTGCAGTAGAGTTTTTAAGTCCCGTCCCTCCATGTAAACAAATGGGTTATTTTCTTGACTAAAAAATAAAAATACACAACATTTAATTTTTTAGTGGTTGATTTTTGTTGATTCACATAGTTTATAACTTGCTGCTGTATGTTGAAATAAGCATTTTTTATTTACAGTCAATTTGTTTCTTGATGCTTTAAGAAAATTGTCATGTTACACTGTTATTGTAAGTGTCACAGCCTGTGAACCGAGTTGGCAGGGTTTGTAGTCAGGAGTTTTAGATTGAGGGTACAGCCCCATTTCCAGAGTGCACAGCTTCTAGCCCTAAAAAGACATTTTGAACAGTGGGAGGAAGTTGTAATGCTTCGCTCAGCTTTAGTTATGTCAATGCAGCTAACCTGTAAAATACACAAAAAATGGCTAAAATGCAGTCAGTTTCCCAGATACTGAGCTAAAATTAGTTGTGGTCGTAGTGGAGTCACTAGGGACTTTCACAAAACACTTCAAGCCTGGACCTAGACGCCTTCTGGTCGCCTCAGTGTGATTTTTTGAATAGACCGAGACAGTGAGGGGGGTTAAAGCCAACTCACCCCAATGAGCATTCATGCCAGAAAGTAGTAAAAGAGCAGAAACTGTTGATGTACGTAAAAAGGTAAGCCAGCTTTGCAGCTCAATAATGTAATGAAGTGGTTAATTGTGGTTTGTGTGAGGAATAAACAAAAAACAGGTTTATTACAGAGAGAACACAGCAACTTTGCATTTAGTCTAAAAAAAAGATTTAAAAATTAACCACAAAAAAAATCACAAAACAATATGAGGGAGAAGTCCCCACCTACTGGTAACAGAAAAAGTTATGTGCCGGGAGTTCAGGTCTTCATTTCCGGCTCCGCCATAAGGTCCCGTTGAATTAACAGCAAAATAAAAGCTTCTCTTTGGTTTAACCATTGCAGTTAAAAAAAACAAAAAAAAACGTACCCCTTTTTTATTTTTGCAATTGCCGTTTTTCTAATTTTGTTTTAAAAACGAAAAAACCGCATGCTTGTTTTGTTTTTGCAATTTTATTTTTAAACGAAAAAAAAACAAAGAACGAACCATACACGGATTCTGTGATTCTGTGTGAGACGTGGATCCGTGAATACAACTTTAAATTATATATCAACATTGGTCAGTGGAAGCTTGTCTTGTGATAAAAGTGTTGAGAGTGTCTTTCTCTCTCCAGAATGCTCTGATAAGAGAACTGGAGCACACAAAGAAGCTGATTGAAGAATCTCATCATGAGAAGGTAAATAAGAGCTTGAAGCGGTTTTCTTCCTGTGTCAGTGGTTTGAAGGAAATTAAACTGTGAGGTTTTTACATTTTTATTCTATTTAATTTAATTCTATTTTAAATTTATTTAAGGATAGAAACATTGTTTCTGCAACATAAAATGTCTACATATATTTTCCTGTAGGAGCAGCTCTTAATCCAGATTGAAACAATGAGGGCAGAAAATGAGCAGGACAGGAGCAGGAGTAACTCTTTACTGCACGGGTAAGCTGCTAACTGTTAGCTTTTATTTTTTATCACTTGTTTTTAATTGTTCTAATTGTTGGATTTGTGTGTTTTCAGATGCTCTCAGCTGGGCAGCACTCCAGACTTCAGATATCCTGTCTCGGCCTCCTCCATGGTGGACACTAACTCAGACCATTACGGTAGCGCTCTTGTCCTGAGACGACCTCAGAAAGGACGCGTGGCGGCAATCAGGGATGAGCCATCTAAGGTGAGTTCATTTCTTGTTGTCTGAATGCTGAGTTAGTATTAACATGATTGTTTTCTTGTTTATAGTTTGTTTTGTGTCTTTTTTTCAAACTACTTCCATGTACTTCATGCTGTTTCAGCCCTTAGTCAGTCCCTCCAGGATTTCGCGATGTTGCGATCGCAAATAATAACGCAAAATCAAGCAAACCCCGCGAAACCGCAACTTTGTGCAACTTTACCCAAAACACCACAACTTTCCCGCAACTTTAACCAAAATAACCCCTAATAACTCACGAAGAAGAGATGTGACGTCACATCCTGTTAACATCAGAATGCCGGGAGCATGCAGGAGCAGCGACAGAAGCCAAAATGTGCGCTGATGCTTCACATTTTCCCACAAAGATTTCAGCAAAACACCGCACTGAAGTTAGTTTTAAGTTGGATATTGGATATTAGCGGCGTCTAGGTCATGGCTGACTTAGCCGTCCCTAAGTGAACCACCGCGCGTGAGAGAAGGGTCCGGCAGAGAACGGCTGGCCGACATTAGCACTCCTGTTTCAGGTCAGCCGTGAGCTAGACGCCGCTAACTCCGCGGAGCGCGAATATCCAACATCTAACCAAAAACTAACTTCACTGCGGTCGCAAACCAGTTTCCTACCCAGCTGCATGAGAGTGGGGGGAAGCTGTTTTGCACGTCCTGCAGTGTAATCATCGAACATAAACGCATCGACAAACACTTTGTGTCTGCAAAACGTGAGGAGAGCTGCAGATGAGGGACAATCCAGAAATGGTCATGAATGTCAGTTTATA
>NC_051444.1:31997527-32014757 GCF_001649575.2 Kryptolebias marmoratus
ATATATTAAAAGTTATGGTTTTTTATTGATTTTAGTAAAAAAAAAAATCGCAACTTTTCATCACAACTTTTAGGAAAATGCCCCACGAAATCAGGCATTTTAGTCCGCAACAATCACAAAAAATGCCCGCGAAATCCTGGAGGGACTGCTTAGTGTATCAAAATGTTCAGCTCAATCAGGAATACTGCACTATGAGTTTTATGATGTGTGTTTTACTTGTATAATTTTTAAAATATTTAACTTTTTTTTAAAAATCTACTCTTCCATAGTAGTGCATTAAACTTTTACATTTTTCAAAAAGATTGTTCTCTGCTTCAGTATACTGGCTGCAAGTCTTGTCTTCTTATGCTACTTTTAGCATATACACACACACACAGAGTGCCAATTTGCAACAAAAGTCATCTCAGGGCTCTGTACAAAAACTTTCACATACAATATAAGAAAACAGTTAGTAAAAGTTATCTATCTAATGTAGCCAACAATTTGCTTTGAGTCTTCACTTCGTCCCAACCTCCCATCCTCAGCAGCATAATGGTGACACTAGAAAGGAACAACTTCTTTTTAACAGGAAGAAACCTCCAGCAGAACCAGGCTCAGGACGAGCGGCCATCTGCCTTGACCGGCTGGGGTTTGAGGGGACAGGAAAGAGACACAGACAAACTAATTATAATGTTGTTTAACATTGTGATGATGGCCATATCAGTTGTGATAAACCCACATTTTCCTCACTTGTCACTTTCCCATCTGTCATCACTAATATCTAAACCAGCTTTGAGCATCAAAGCCAGTAAGAGTCCTTTGAATCAACTAATATATTATTAGCAGCAGAACATGAATGAATGGTACTTAAATATAACGGTCGATGATTCATTACTGTTCAAGCAGTCTTTTGCAATATTAATATGATATTGATATGCTGCTCACTGATATAGCAGTGACAATAAACTTATATTGATATTTTGTTTGGCCCAGCTGTCATTTTTTAATGTTTAAATCAAAAGCACACAAGTTCAGGTTAGTTCCAGCAGTGTGTCTAATTGTGTTGTCCTTCCTCTTGGCCTTACACTCCACTGTTTGAGCTTTTTATGATAATTTTCCTCTTTTCTGTTTCCTTTTGTTTGCTTTCATTCTGGACATCAGCGACATGTAAGTGTGCTTGTTAAGTGAGCATCTGTGTAGCGCACCAGTGACAAAAAATATCTATGTATCTGTTTTCTGCATACACAAATGTTATAGTACTAGACCAAGTGTTCCCACCTTCTCTCGTTGTTGGGAATTGAAGCCAGGAAGACCCAGTTCACAGAAGCTTTCATGTTGTATTTTTTGAACCAGAGTCGTAACATGTGATTGTAGGACTTAAATCCTGCCTACTCCTCTGCACACATGCACAATCATGTTGTACATTTGATAAACCTAATTACAGCTAACTTAATATTTAACCATTCAGCAGCAAGATAAGAACCATGTGAATCAACAAGAGTCAACATCTGAAAAATTTTTCTGAGGTGTATTCTAGTTTTTTTACCAAGAGCAAAGTCCCATTAGTTTACAGGGAGGGGCAGAACTTATAGTGTGTATAAATAGTGTTCACTACTTGGATGTTTTTTGCTTTCATTGCTATTATAAATCTGTCATGGTCAATATAAATGGGCCTGATTGACTAAAAAAATGTAATGACAAAGTGAAATCAATTTTCTATGGACTAATATCAAATAAGTAAAGATATGTAGTGTAAAATAATTATGTAATGTAAATAATAATAGTAATAATATTTGCATTACACATTTTATTTATTGGCATTACTCTGTGGAAATTTGATTTCATTTTGTCATTGAAGTTTTTTTTAGATTTTATTTTATAAATTTTTTTTTGTCAAAAAGGCCAATTTATATTGACCATGACTCATTCACTAAAAGCGTAGAACAGTTTTTATAGACACTGTAACACTTATATAGGGACCACCTTGTAAGGACACTGTAACGGCTCCTGGTTCAACTTCTGGCTTCCTGTATGGAGTCTAGTATTTTAATAAATCTCTGTAGTTTTGTTTCATTCTACTTGTATTGCCTTCCCACAAAATTCACTTTCAATGTCTTTTTTTTCAAATATCATTTTTCATCCCTGTGCACATCAATCCAGGTGCAGACTCTGAATGAGCAGGAGTGGGAGCGTATGCAGCAGGCCAATGTGTTAGCTAATGTGGCCCATGCCTTTGAGAGCGACATGGATGTGTCAGACCTAGAGGAGGATCGGGAGACGATCTTCAGCTCGGTGGACCTGCTGTCCCCTGCTGGTCAGGCTGATGCACAGACCCTCGCCTTGATGCTGCAGGAGCAGCTGGATGCTATCAACAATGAAATCAGGTACAAGCTGCTGCACAAAACAATTCAGGGAACAAACAAACAGCAGAACTGCAAAGTTATGGACAAAATTATGCAATTTTATAGATCAACATTGAAATCACAAGTTTATAATAACCGTTCATTAAACTTAATAAAAATATATAATTTTACTTCTTTGGCCACTTCTTTGCTGTTATCTTTTTGCTAAAATGCTGCAAATGCTTGCATAAATAAATTTTCTCTTCTTTTAATCACTTGATTTCACTAAAGTTCTTGGATCAAAGGTTGTAATACCCAAATACTTTCTCTCATGTAAATCACATCAACATGTGGACCACCTGTTGGAGAACCCCTGTCCAATTTGATGATGTGTGTTATCAGTTGTTTGGGCTGGGTGCTGATGGCACATCAAAGCCACTTTTAGGCCATTTGAACCCACTACGGTCTTTAAAGGTTTGTGGTAATTTCCCCCTATATCCATCGGTATAGTTTTGTCTATATTAACTTTATATCCAGAAAGGTTCCTGTATTCTGAGATTAGCTCTTTTAAACCACAGATTGTCGTTTCAGGACAATAAAAAACATATCATCTGCATAAATAGACACTTAATGCTGGTCAACTTTTTTGGTAATCACTTTAATGTCATCGATGTCCCAGATTAACTGCGCCAAGGGCTCAATACTGATATCAAACAACAGCGGTGACAAGAAGCATCCCGGTCTAAACCCACACTCTAATTTAAATCTGTTTGACAAGGAGCCAGACTTGTATGGTCTTTATCCACTTTATAAAATGACTTCTCTGCAATCCATGAACAAAGTACTTCCAGAACACACAGTCAAATGCCAAATGACATGTCCTCCTGCACAACTTTCACATCTGCTTTTACAGCTTTTTTCCAAGAGCGGTTGTTGCCCTGAATGCCTCACGTACACTGTAAATTACTGTTGCTATCACCCGTCCAAACAGCCAATACCCACTGTGCAATATCTACTTTATGTGCAATATCAGAACAGTGCTGTTTTGTTGTTTTTATTTTTGTTGCTTTTATTCTATTTTTATTCTATTTTCTAATTTCCCAATTTTGTTGTACCCCCGTGGCACAATGACAAATAAAGATTTCTGATTCTGATTCTGTTCAATTTCACCTTGGATATTGTAGTTGGGTTATTGCTAATTTCTGTTCTCGCTTCCTTTATCTCCTTTTTCAGTTCTTCAGACTAATCTGCCAGTGCCTTCTTTGGTTCTCTAATCGTTGTGAAGATGTTGTTTTTTTATAGAGGCCAGGATGTCTGATTTGATCAATTTGAGATCCATGCTAACTTTAGCTGCGGGCTCCCGTGCTGATTGGTTGGTGTCCTTGGAACTCTTGCTCAAGGCAGTGCAGAGCCTAGCAGAAGAGGAGGCCTTGTATTTGTATTTTCTTAAATTGGCTGCAATGTGTCCTGTTGTCACTCTTTTGAAAATTTTTGTTGGTTATAGAACTTCCAAATCACTCGCAAGACAAATTAGGCACTTATGTGTCCTTCAATTATGAAACTTTTTAAAAATCTGCAAGAGTTACAAACACGTTACTTACAAACACGTTTTCACTACAAAACACTCTCTAGCGCCTCCCAAGGCTATTGTTTTGAGGGATCTCATTTATCATAGGGTTTATGGTGCCACACTTTAATGGTTCTTCATGAGTTAATTTCGCAATACTTTGCCAGAGCTTTTAGTGTTGCCATTTGTTTATTCAGTGATGTCAAGAAATAAGTTTGCTTTAGCCTTTTTGATTAGCATTGCAACTTTATTTCTAAGACTCATAGTTTATATACAAACCAGTCGATCAATTGCCAAATTTGATTTTAAAGACTTTTTTTTAAGTGCTGCAACTTGATGTAGTCCTGTTCCTGAATTGACTCAGTTTTACCCACTTGTCCTTGCAGGATGATCCAAGAGGAGAAGGAGAACACCACCATCCGTGCAGAAGAGATTGAGTGCAGGGTCGGTGGTGGGGATGTCCTTGGAGGACGTTTCCGCTCTTTAAGCTCCATCCCTCCGTCACTGTGTGTGGGCTCATCGTTGGGGGGTTCACCACCTAGCTCGGGCAACTCCACACCTAGACGCATTCCCCGGAGCCCCAACAGAGAACTGGATCGGATGGGGGTCATGACTTTGGTAACATGTTTTTAACTTTTTTCTTTTTATTCTGAGCAGATAATTAACCTTATTAAAATGTAAAGTATGATTTACATAAATTTAGTATTTTTTGTATTGATTTAGTTTGTATTTTGTTTGTGTATTATGATAATTGTTTGCATTAATAGCTGCTCAATAGTGTGATATTTGTTTGTATGCCACTTTGCATATGCCACTCCCCCTGCCCGTAGCAGTATTGCTATGACCCGTACATCATCCAGAGTTCCCTCTCCCAGCAGACAGTAACTTACCTGCCTTTTGGTGCGACTGGCTTCAGTCCTCCTCCTCAGGCTTGTAGCTATGCACCTTACTTCCAGGTATCTGCAGGTCTTCCCCCTCCCAGAGTTCTCTTTATTCTTCCCAGACTGTTTATATTATAGACCAAGTATCCTTGTTAAAAACTGAAGCCAGTAAGACCCGCTTTAACAAAGCTCCCATGTTATACACGTATTTTTGGGACCAGGATCTGTGCACTGGTGATGTGGGGTTTTCGGTCTTCTAAGTCTTCTAAATAACTAATTACAGTTAAATGTATTAAACATGGAGTTTTGAACATACAGCAGCAAGGTAAGAACTATGTGAATCAACAGGAGTCAACACCTGAAAAAACGTATTTGAACGAGGATAATGTTTCATATGAGAGGGTCGGATGTAAAACTTGTATTGAGACCAGCCAATAGGGAAGCTGGTCTTGTTCTGGCTTCGACTTCTGGGTTGTGTTTGGAAGTCTAGATATAAACAGTCTATGATTTTTTTGAGTGGGTGCACTCTTCTACTTCCTTGTGAACCTTTTGAGAGCTTCAAATACATTAAAAAAAACATTTGTTCATTGTTCTCTTTGTGCTAGTTTTCCTCTTTCTTTTAGTAATAAATGTTTAATAGGTAGCGATTGTACGATCTAAAGTTGTTTTACTCATTAAAATCATTATCTCACTGCTTATTTTACAGAATTCTCAGTGAAAGAATCTTTCCAAATTCAATTGAGATGCCTCTAGAAGTGAAATAATCAGATGCTGGTCAATTTGTACATCAACCAAGCCCTTCCCTCACCTCATATTTAGTGGTTGCCATTTTGTATGCAGTGTTTGCTGTTTCATACCAACAGGGTATTCATGCCTTAGCTTTTTGCACATGTGTACCTATAATATTCACATATCATTGCTGGTTTGGGATAATCAAGTTGTCTTTTGAAAGAAATTGAATTGCTTACTAACTTCATTGTGGTGTAATGTTTCAAAGTGTTTTATTAACTTTTTAAACCTTACACACACAAATAGGTCTTCTTACCATCCACTGTAAATCCACAATGTGCAAAGTATTTTGCACGTCTCTTTTTTTTATGTCTTTTGCTTTCCATCTCCCGAGTCCCAATTAGACACTTTACCAAACAGTTCTACAAAATAAACTTCATTTCAGAAATGACACAAGCTTCATGGAACCAAAAGAGGCATGCTACAGAACTCAGCTGCATAAACACAGAGCACTACACATAAACTGTGTGATGGATGTCTCCCTCGTACTATTTTCAAATTACCTCAGTAAGTGATCATCATTTTGATTAACCAAATTATTTAAAGAGATGCAAAGTTTCATCCTCAATCTTTTCATTGGTAATAAATCTGTTTATTGTTGTTTTGGCTTTTAAATCCTGCTCCCGGTGGTCACACAGACTATTTGTCATTGCCACATCAGATTATTTAGCCACTAAGCTGCTTTACCTTTGAAATGGGCTCTGTTCCTACCTCACTGGGAGGCACAAAGGCATAGAGTTCTACCCTCCATGCCACCTCGGTCCATTAGGCAATCACACTGTTTGCCCAAAAGGTGTCTTAAGTCTTTGCTTAAAGTGTTTTGTGAAAGTACTTATTGACACACGAGCACATGTTATGTGTAAACAGTTTTCACATCGTTTTAACCATATAATCAACCAACCCATGCGCTGAATGTCCTGTTCAGATTGGTCCACTTCAGCATTATCAGTTTGTCTTTATGTTCCTGATTTGATGACGCTTCCTCCAGTCGGCAAACCTTCTTTCCATGAAAGAGAGATAAAAAAAACTCTAAGCTCATCATCACTTCTATCTGGGTCATGCGCCAGCTGAAGAGTAAGAGTCAGGTTCACTCTCGCTCTGTGCTGCATGTGCTCTGTCTAATTACATGTAACACAAAAACATGTCAGAGTCACAAAAAGGTCTAAATATTAGTTCCACCTTAAACTTTTTTAGGAAAAAAAATAGGAATGGTAACACCGCCCCTGTTATGCATAGACATTAAACACTTTTCTACAGTGAAGAGAAAATTCTAAGCTTAGATACACTGGGAGCTATGAAACCTGGGATGTGCGCACTCTGGTGGGCATTTGAGAGAGAACCATAAGTCCGACAGCAGTGAGAGAGACACTGTGTGAAAATAAGGCATTGTCTATATTTTGAAGTGCAAGCTGAATAAAAAGGATAAAATTAAAAATGCGTTTTAGGTGAATAAGTGAATTTTTGGCTCAATCCTGGATGTACTTTTCCTGTCTTCCTTTTACAGTTTAGTAATCTCTCCTGTAGCCTGACCTTGTTGTTAGCAGAGTGAAGGAAATGAGTGATTAGATATTTTACTCCTGGGGGCAGAGAAACGCCCAGAGAAATGTTGCATGCCTGTGTTTTTGTTTTTTTTTCTCTGCTAAGGCTAGATTTGTGAGCAACGTGTAAGGCAAAGAAATCATCCTTTTTTTTTTAGTGAAAATGTTTCCAAGTTGGTGATGCTTACTAATTTAGGTGTGACTGTTTTAGTTGGCATAACACAAAAATAAAATCTAGTTTGCTAACCATTGTACCAAATCTGTTGTTTTAGACTAAAGCAGGCTGCATCAATCTTACTTAGTTCTGATCCAGTCTTCGGTGTGGTTTTGTTGTGACGTTTAACTGTGTGTAGTGCTGTTCCTGCAAACTTTCTTTTCTCAAGAGCTTAGTGTCTTCAATGCACAATCAAACAGTTTCTAAGACTTTCCTTTGATGTGTTTAACAGTGTACACAGGTAAAAGTACAGTGCCTTTTCTGATTTCCTGCTCTCATGTGTATGTGCATGGCTTGGGTCTACTGCTGATCTGCATCTCACTAACTGCTTTTCTCCTCTCCTTTTTTGTCGCGCTTCAGCCTAGTGACCTGCGCAAGCATCGCAGGAAGGTAAACTATTAGTTTCCTGTTTTACAGGGCTTTGTGTGGAATCTGTCTAACATCTTAAACTTCAATTATCTCATATCAAAAGCTAAATATTTAACATCATTTATTGTTCAGCACCCCCCGTGATGTATTATTCTGTTTTCAAAAGAAATGCATTTTTTTTCTTTCCCCATACACTCTTGAATCCCGGTCTATTATTAGGAGACATCTCACCTTCCCCATCTTTGAAACAATATCTTCTAAACAACTGGGATTTCTCCATGCTCAACATGGGTTGTCTTCTTCCTGATGTTATTGTAAACGTCCTTGGGTGTCCAGCAGTACGGGCTCGTACTCATCAGGTTGTTTTATTTTAGGTTGTTTTTTTTTTCATTTAAAATGTTCCAGCGTTTTCAGCTGGGGACATTCCAGATCTGCAGGCAGGCTAGTCCAGAACCCGTCACCTCTTGACAAAAGTTTCTCAAAACGATCGCTTGTCCATGTGGTTCTGTCAGCTGGTGGTGACTGAGAGTTCTTGAAGTGCTTACACTTGCTCACTTGTCCATGACACACTCAAATTCCTTCAGTGACTTAAAATTATTTATTGTCCATCACCAAACGTGAAAGGACAATAATGTGCATGTGTTTGTCAGTTGTGTTAGCAAAATACTTCATGAATCACTGGATGGATTTTAATGAAACTCCCCGAAAGTAATAAATGGATGTGTCTACAACTGATTAACTTTCGGAGTCAACCCTGTTCAAGATAATTGCTACAGTTCAGCAGCCTTAGCAAACACAAAATTGATGATAAATAAATACATTTGATTTGATAGCAGCTAAGGGTCATCCTCAACACATACTCCAAGTGCCAAGAGATCTAAAACTTCAACATTGACTGTTGTAGTCAAACCTGTTTGTTTTATCTCATGAACCACTGGACAGGTTTTAATAAAACTTTCAGGAAGAAATCATGAAATATGCCTCTACAACTGAATAATGTTTGGAGTCAATCAAATTTATTTTGGTGACCAAAACTAATTGACTTTAGCAAACAAAAACATGGGTATAACTTAGTCAGTCTTACAGATACTGAGCTACGGTTTGATGTGGGAATCACAGAGTGTTGCTAACGTATCTCACAAGATCTTGTGATTTTGCTTAAAATTACACAATGTTATTATCAAGGTTTGGCCAAAACAGATGCAACTCCATCTTTTCTTAACAGAGGATGAATATAGTCTAAAACTCTAACATAAAAAGTAGTGAGTGATATGCATTCCTACAAGAAATGCTAGACCTTTAATGATTAGAAATGTTTTTGGACCTAATCTATTTTACTTTCATACCCTTCCTAATATGTCATTACTCCCAGTGATCCATTTGTTTTTTAAAAGCCCTCAATAGAGCATAATGAGTGAAAATCATGTAAAGCCTTTGGTCTTGTTTGTGCATTTTACAGAATAAAGGGTATTCCTTTCAACTTTATTAATCTGTCTCTTCTGCTGTCATGCAGTCTGCTCAGGATGATAAGGCTACTATTCGATGTGAGACATCTCCCCCCACCACACCACGCTCCATGCGCCTAAACAGGGAGGCAGGGCTTGCTGCCAGCCATGAAGATATAAGAGACATTCGAGGGTTAGACCCTTTTTTTTCTTATTCATCTCTGAGGTTTGCTCCGATGTCTAAAGTTTGTCTTGTAAATAACTATCTGTAATCTTTGCTGGTTATGTAGTTTGGGGAGCCTGCAGGACGGTCAGGGCAGTAACCCCAGCAGCAGTAACAGCAGCCAGGACTCTCTCAATAAAGCAGCCAAGAAGAAGAGCATCAAGTCTTCCATTGGACGCTTGTTTGGGAAGAAAGACAAGGGCAGACCCAGCATTCCTGGCAAGGACTCCCCCAGCCAAGGTCAGACACTCTGCACTCTGCAGATTTTTTGTTTGTCCTGTGATTTATGGGATGTTAAAAAGCAAAGACAAAATCACAGAATTGAATGGTAAAAGTAAAGTTTTTCACTTTTTTAGTCTAGATTCATGACAAACGTAGTTCAGGGCTTCCTTAATTTTTCAGGTTTTGACCTACAAAAAAATAAGCTGCAGAGAGTCATGACCACCAACTGTTGCTGGTTGAAGTATAGGAACATTTAAGGGCTTTACCAACCAGATTATTTTTCATCTACTTATGAATACAGTTTTTATCTATTTCTAACAATTAAAAAAATATTGGAAATGACATGTTTAGCTTTAAGTTATTTTGATTTCTGTAGAGCTTCTCAAGACCCCCTCACTTTGGGTTTCATGACCCACAGTGAGGTCCTGACCCCAACTAATGATGAGAATTTATGTTTATTTATTTATTTTTTTAATATTAGAATCTCATCATGGCCAGATATTCTTTGTGTGTTGTGGCTGCATTGAATAATATCCTTAAGGAAGAAAATCTCTTTTTAATTGCTGTTGGAGATTCTCAGTCATCGCAGGGCGTGGCACATCCTCCCAAAATAACAACTGGACTTCTGTTCTGTAGTTGAAAACATTTTGCTTCCCAACTGGAGAGTGTGGAGTTCTAAGCTTTAAACTGCATTCTGCATGGGAATTTAGCTGCATAATCAGAACATCCCATGATCTCACTCCCCCCACAATGGAGAGTCATTAGGGACTTTGTTTGCTTGGCACACAAAGAGATGATTTGGTCACATGCAAGAAGGTGTGAATCAGAACCTGCCACAGAACAGAATAAGGTGGAAAAACAAACAAACAAACGCAAAAACAATGTCATCCTTTATGTTGCTGGAGTATCTGAGAAACTCAAAAGGATTTTCTCCAAACACAACATCCCAGTACATTTCAAACCCAACAGGGCTCTCACACAGAGGCTGGTCCACCCTAAGGACAAAACACCCAAACATAAACTGAGCAGTTTGGTGTCTGCAGTTCAGTGCACTGAGAAATGTCCAGATCTCTATACTGGAGAAACCAAACAATCTCTCCACAGAGGCTAAGATTTTTTCCTGCTCTTCAGTAGGTTTTCTGGCTCAACACAGGAGTCAGCTCTTCAGAACAAGGCTCAGCTGTTGACCTACACCTCAAGGATAAGGGACAATCTTGCAGCCATTTTTTGAATTTCATTTTAAATTTGTAGGTGTTTCCAAACATTTGTCTGTGCTATTCTTCATTAAGGGTCTGATCACTGTGTTTTTGTTTTTAGCTGGTACTCCTGAGGCAGAGGGCTCTCTGAAGGATGGACTTGGAGTGGGCACACTTGGAGGTCCTTCTGAGAAGAACAGGAAGCTGCAGAAGAAGTAAGTTTCTTCTTGATCCTTACAGTGCTTTTAGCTCTTTCTGTCTGCAGAATGTATGTAGGTTCAGAGGAAAGCTGAAAGATGATTTAACTCTTTGTGACATCTTCAATGGCAAAAGTTGTTAACAATGAAACAGTTCATGAATGTTTTGTGAGCTTTTTTGTTCAGTTTGAATCTGCTTCACATGCTCAGTCCCACCACCTAACTCACTCTTTCAGCTTATTGTCTTCGGGTTCACACCACACTGGCACAAAAAAAACTATTTCATGTTTTCCCCTATGTTCAGTGTTTTATGCAAGCAAACTGTAAAACAAACACCATAAATGTTGTGTTGCTTACATGAATTGGCATCAGTTTATTTTCTTTTTTTCTGCCAACCCACCTCCTTCTTTTTTTCTTTTTTTTTTTTTTATCATCCTCTTCTCATTCCACGTGTAGTCCAAAGACGGGGTAAGTTGGTTCACGTTGCTTTGTCTTGCCTGATCTCTTTCCACACTTGGCTACACTTTGATCTGACCCGCAGCTCTTCAGGAACCCAAACAGCTTTCCCTCTAGATGCCTGATGCTGTTCTGTACCCTGCTTCCCACAGAGGAGCTTTACTAACAGGAATGTGTGTCTGTGTGTGTGTGTGTGTGTGTGTGTGGGGGGGGGGGGGGGGGGNAGTGATAAACTTTCCCTTTCAAAGCATGGTGTTATGTACTACTCACATCGATGGGTTAATGGAAAAGTTTGTTGAATTATCTGTTTTGGTGTGTGATCTTGTTCTTGTGTTTGAAAACATATGACATATTTACTGTCATAATTTTTTTTAAAGTACAGTTGAACCTTTTGATCGGCCACCATCAATTCAACGTCAATAATTGTCAAGTCAAGTCAAATTTAATTATATAGCACTTTTCAGCAACAAGGCGGTTCAAAGCGCTTTACAGCATGAAAACAAAAAATATAGAGCAAAAGTAACATGAAAACACATGCAACAATATAAAAAGCTAAACTAAACTTATCTAAAACATGAGCTAAGATCATTTCAATGAAATAAATTAACATAAATAAACATAAATGTTATGACTCGTCCAATGACCATGACTCGTCATGGAGCCCACTGAATCTATTTGTTGATCCCAGTAGAAAAATGCTTCATTTTATCTGGTTGTTATAAAAGTTGTGAGCTTTTTATTATATTTAGCTGTTTTATGTTAATTGTCTTATAAATGAGCCTATCAAAAAGTGAGTTGGAATCACAGGGCAAAAAAACATTTATTTATTTACATCTTACTATGTCTCGGTTCATCTTAAAATGATCCCAGAGTCTATATTTCAAATTTGGAGCCTTTGATAAGTGACTTTAGCAACATAGGAGTGACAGTTGTTCTTTTATTTTCTTTGTTCGCTAGTTACACAGCTGCCAGTGATTTTTCTTTTTTTAGAACAAATATTTCTCCTAACATAAGGTTGTTTTTTTTGTTTCTATTTAAACTATATCTTGTCATTTTGATTATAAGAATATTTTTTACCAAAATTGTTGCTAATTTAAACAAATAAGTAACTTGGATCTTTTCAGAGCAGTACAATGAAAGCACATCCATAGCTGCTCAGCAGGCTAAGCTGACGCCTGCAGGAATGTTTGAGGCTTTGCTGCTGGAAATGAATGAGGTTGATTGCACATGAATAAGATGTATTAACCGTGTGGTTTGGTTTAAGTTTGAATCGCACTTTACTTTTATTTGCATGTCAAGACTCTAGAAAAGGAAACAAACTTAAATAAAGGAAAAACATCACCCTTAAAAAAACTACTGCCAATAGACACAATGTACAATGGTCAATACAGCTGTCTAATTGCCCAACCCTACTATCTAGTGACCAAATTTGATATATTTCTAAATTTTGCAGTAGTTAAGACCTTTAGTAATACTATTCCTTACCAACTCAGACATAAAATGAATGTGTAGTTTTTAAATCGCTTAATGCTGGTGTAGATCTTCATTGATCCAGGGCATGGCAAATAAAAAAACGAACAAATGGGGAAAAAAAACAAGTGGCCTTCTATTCTGTAGTTGAAGATGTTTCGCTTCCATCCGGGGAGCTTTCTCAGTTCTCCAGTTTTCAGTTAGGAAGCGAAACATCTTCAACTACAGAATAGAAGGCCTGCAGATATAAAGGAATATATTTATTATAAAACTGTTGGTTTAATGGGTTCTAAAATGTTCTTTAACTTAAAGTTATGGGTAACATTTCCAGTCACCTCTCCGCTGGTTCTTGTAAAAACTGTAAACTTAATCCCAGAAGTGTGCTGAAGATGTTTTAAGAAAGACTTAAAAACCAGGTTTCATTTCCATCCAAGCTTTTCAGTAAGCTTAAGTCTGTCTTAGTTTAATTTTCTGTTTTCTTTTTAAACTCTTGCTCTTGGTTTTGAGTGTGCATGTATTTTGATATTTTTGAGGTTAGGGTAATTGTGTTTAAAAGTGACTATGACTGTGTGGATTTTGGGAGGTTTGCAGGTTTAACATTTAGCTGTATAAATTTGGCTTTAATACATTTTTGTGTCCCAGGCATGAAATACTGGAAGAAGCTCGCAGGCAGGGCCTGCCGTTCGCTCAGTGGGATGGACCAACTGTTGTGTCTTGGTTAGAGGTACGAAATTTGAAGTTTTATGTCAAACTTTTCATCCTTCTGGAATAAATTTTCCTGTGAAATTCCAGCCATTTTACATTTGTAAAAATGCATAAAACAATTGGTCCACAAAAAGAATAGGAAAACAGACTTTAACATCTGTTCAGATATTAAATAAAAAAGAACTGAGGCTAAAACCTTTTTTATTTTATGTGTAAAATAAAATAAAAATTTAAATTTTAAATTGCTTAAATCTTTTCTGCAAGTCCTTAAATGTGGTGCAGTTTCCAAAGATTGACTTGGTAGTTTTATTTAAAGTACCTGGGTAGTTTATATGTACCCAGAACATGAAATAGTTTTTTTTGTTTGTTTTGTTTTCTAATTATTATTGCAATATTTTGGAGCTCTGTCAAGATACAATGTCATGAAAAAGTATTCATATTTCTTAAACCTTTCGCATTTTATCACAAATCAACCACAAACTTCAGAATATTTCACTGGAGTTTTATGTGAATGACCAACACAAAGAGGCACACAATTGTGAAGTGGAAGAAAACTTATACATGGTTTTCAAATTTTTAGTTTTATTTTTTTATAAATCAAAACAGTGACCCATTCTTAGTTCCTGCAGGGAAACTGTCTGCCCTCTAAATCCAGTCATTAGGATGAAAAGCTTGATGACTTGTCAGTCTTCCTTTGACACATGTGAGTTTAGGAACACCTGTAAAGTTTTGTCTATCCAGTCTGACTGAACTGCTCTGTCTTGTCTGCGCTCTTGTGGCCAGCTGTGGGTGGGCATGCCGGCCTGGTACGTGGCTGCATGTCGAGCCAATGTTAAGAGTGGAGCCATAATGTCAGCACTGTCTGACACAGAGATCCAAAGAGAAATTGGAATCAGCAACCCTTTGCATCGCCTCAAACTTCGTCTGGCCATCCAGGAAATCATGTCTCTCACAAGCCCCTCAGCCCCACCCACCTCTAGAACGGTATGTGTTTGTTTTGTTTTCTACAAAATACACACTCTAATGCACACACACATCACACACAGCTGTTTGACACACTGACACAGGTCATTCCATTTTCGAATATTTAATACTTCACCTTTAACACGTGCTAACGATTGAGTCAGACAAACTCTTATTTCAAGTCTTCTGCTAACAAATAACAAACAGTTTGTTCCTCCATCCCATTTTCTTTCTGTCCTGTATTGTTGCTTTCTTTTTGTGATTGGGGGGTGACACATGATCAGACCACAGGAAACGTTTGGGTCACACATGAAGAGATGGAAAGTTTGGCAGCCACACCTCCTACGGTCAGTCCACCCAGATTAGCTGAGCACTCACGCTGCACATGTTTGTGGTGATGTTTTGATTCAAGCTGCCTGCAGTCAATTTTGGCATTTACAGTGTATGATAAAATAAAATGTCCAAAATATAGGTTTAAAGTACCAACTCATGCATAACAAAGAAATAAAATTAAGCTCTTGATATTTATCTATTCAAAAATAAAAAGCCTGATTTTTAAGCATGTTATAAGGATATTATTGGTGAGAACTGTAGCAAACTAAGAGAGAATCCTTTGTAGAAATTCAGTCCCATGGTTTGCTTCTCAAAGAGGAGAGACTAATGCGACACAACTATTTAAAATAGAATAATAGAGATTGTAGCATGACCTAATGTTCCTTTAATCTAAACTTGTCATATTGTTCTTATATTCTAAGTGATTTTGTCACATTTAAATGTTATTAATTTAGTTTTTAATATAAACTAAATGTGCTTAAAATAGGCACATTGAAACAAACTCGAGACTTAAAGGCTTTCTGGCCACATTTAGTGTGATTTGTAAATGGATGGAGGCAGCGAGGGGGATTTAAACCAGCCCACCCCTGATGCTCCTTTGTGCCAAAGATAGTTACAGAGCCAAAGTGGTCGATATGTAAAAAGGTAAGCTAGCTTTGCACCTCAATAATGTGATGAAGCGATGCCATATAGTCTGTGTGACCAACCAGTCGCAGGATTGAACAACAACAAACACATTTATTACAAAGGGAAGACTGATGATGATGCACAGCAACTTTGTAGTTTAAAAAATTAGTTGACTACAAACAGAATTACTAAACAGAGTTAATTCATCATGTTTTGACAATGATACAAGACGTTTCATCTACCACAATTTTAATGTGTTGCACTCCACAGCAACACACTGAGTTCTGCTCCATGCCTTTTTCGGTTTGGTGCTGCTTCCCTCATTTCTGAAAGCTCACGTCTGTGCGGGGCATGGCTGGCTTCATCTGAAGTTTATGAACATTTAGAGGCAGCACAAAGACAGTCTGATCTTTGTGGCCATTTCACAGAACTGTTTTGTGAAAGAGGCTATAGTAGCTTATGGGGCTGCAACTAGTTGGCAACTCTGAACAAAATACGCTGATTTTATGTTGCAGCCTCACTGAACTGAGTGTTTGTGACCAGCAAGCCATGCGGCCACATTTTGAGCAGCCAGTTTTTGAAAACCACAACCGGTTTTTGTGTGCATGGCTTGCAAAACTGCATTCTTGGTCATAGACATTTATTTGCTGCCCATCTCCGACCCACATTGTGCATACCTTGTGTGTCAAAGACAAGTTAGAGATGCCTGTGGCAAAATTCAGACGGATTTGAGATTTCTATGACGATTATTTTGAAAACAAATCTGTCACACAAACTTTTTGAACATTTTTTGAACAAAGTCAAGCAACAGGACGCTGCTGTGACTCGTGAGAGGGAATTGAGAACCCCCCGCTAACATCACAAGGTATTTTGGAGAGGACCTTGCTATTGCTGTTCGTCAAGTAACTACGGTCCAGTGAGCCACTATCTTAATATACACAAAGAGATCTGTTCCCCCACCTAAGTATAGGAGATTTTCAGCCATTGGGATATGTTGAAAGGGACAAAAAGAGATCAAGATATTTTCTTTCAGCATTTTACTGAAAATTCCATTGTTGCACATGCTCATTTTGTTCTGCAACAGAGATTAAGAGAGAAATTGAGCTGTTAGTGTGAAAACAGATCTTGATTGGGAAACACAATTCCGCACAACACTGTTCTATGTTAATCAAACATGAACCCAGATTCTGGACTAAAAATTTATTTATTTACTTAAAATTTTATTTTGTTTTTCCTTGGAAAATAGCTTTTTTTTGGACAACTATACCTTTTTGTCTTCCAATACTTTTTATATTGTACTCTTTTGCTATGATGCGTAACCATAGCAACAGGGTGATTAACATTGCAGAAGCAGAAATAATACGACAACGGAAGCCAGAAATCCCAGAGGAATTGAAAAGGAGGCATCGTGGATCCAGAGCAGGAGCAAAAAGGAGAGTGAGAAGGAGGAAGTTCAAACCATCTCTGCCATCCATCGTCATGGGCAACGTGAGATCGCTAGCTAACAAGTTGGATGAACTTCAAGCCCTGAGAAGAACCCAGCAAGAGTATCGGGAATGTAGTATTATGTGTTTTACTGAGACATGGCTGCAGGATCATATCCCTGACTCCAACGTCTCTCTGCCGGGCTTCCTGACTATACGGGCAGATCGAGATTTAATAAGTAGCAGGAAAAGGAAAGGAGGTGGATTGGCAGTGCTTGTCAACAACAGAT
>NC_051444.1:32017019-32018900 GCF_001649575.2 Kryptolebias marmoratus
GCTGGTTCTGTTCTGGGGATGACTGTGGAACCTCTGGAGATGATGATGCAAAGAAGGATTTTGCATAAAATCAAGGAAATCATGAACAACCCTGACCATCCTCTTCATGAGACCATCATGAAAAACAGAGTCTCTTTAGTCAAAGGCTTCTTCAGATTAGTTGTAAAACGGACCGCTACAGGAGATCTTTCCTGCCCACAGCCATCACCATCTATAATAACTCCTTGATTTAAATGAGCTACGTCAACATTTAATAACATTTTAATTCCCCTTTGGTATTAAAAAAGTATTTTTGAATTGAATTGAATGAATTGAAAAAGATAGCTGACAGACAGCCTGTCTAACTTTCTACAGTGCACTTAGTTTAAAATAATATACTGTTTTCTTCTCAGGACATTGAGAAGGCAGCTACTATGATAAAAAAAAATAAAAGATTTTGAAGAACGTACAAACTGTCCTTTTATTGTCAGCTAGCTTCAAGTACTCCCATACTTTAGATCCTTTTGGCCTTTGAAAAGTTTTCTAACCCAACTGGTTTGGCACCGTTGCAGCCATGACATTTTGAAATAGTAGCTCAGATGAGCCCAAGGAAACTCAATTAGTTGAGCTGAGAAAAACAGTTGTTACTTTAATTAAAGTGTTTAGGAAATTAAAAAATAATTTTTTCTTTTAAAAAAATGTCTGCTAAAAATATTGACATCAGTGTCATCAAAATTGATATCAACATTTATGCCGACTATTTGCAGCAGCCCTAAATCGATTACTGATCAGTGATGATGTGGCTGCACAGAGACTCATGAGGCAGCTTGAGTCACTCTGTCTACAATTTCTTACTTTTTTTTATTTTCTTTTTTGTTGGCTTTGGAACCTTCTTTGTCTCCTTAGATCTCCCATGTGTGTTTCTCTGCTTCTTCATTAGTTGGCGTTTTGTGAATTGTGTGTTTGTACTTTACAGTTCATCACCTTCTGCTGAAATAGCTGCTGTTGCTCAGGCTTTATTATATTTCTGCATAACAATAGTTTTATCTAAATTAACATAGTTTTCTCTTCCCGTCATGAAAGGTCTATAAAACAATGTTTGCATGAACCACTGTTAATTTTTTGAGATTAAAGCTGTTTATGCTGACAGCAATCCACTTTGATCTCTGCGCCTTTCTGATTAGCAGTTAGCTTGTCTGGGGTCGGTCTTTAAGCTGAGATCCTTCAAAGAGTTAGCAACTGTTTTGTGATCAGTGAATGAAGGATTTTAACAAAGTAATGATTAAATTTTACGTATGTCATTTCTCAAAAGGATTAATAATCTAACTGAACTGGCCACCAGGGCTGCACAATATATTGCAAACTTATCAATATCACAATATCAACATTGCAAACGACTGCTTGGACTGCAATAAATCATAGGCCGTTATACTGAAAGTAACATGCATTCATGTTGTGCTGCTAATAATATATTTGGTCAATCCAACAGACTCTCACTTGTCCTAAGGCCCACACATGATTTACATGATAGTGATGACAGAGAAGAAATAGAGTCAGGAAAATATAGGTTTATTAGGGTTCCAAGCCCGCGGGAGCAAGCGGGCGGCCAATGCAAGGCATGGCCGTTCGCCTGCTCCCAGCGGAGCAGGGAACCCTATTGTTTTTGTAAGAATTTTTCATAATTTGTTATTATTATTCTTCTCCGGTAAAACTACGTGGCCAGATAAACGAGAAAATGCTGGGGAAAAGCTAACCAGACAGCCTGATACAAAACCCCTACCGCTACTCAGACAAAAAAAATCATATCGTCCCATACCTAGGGGGCGCTATAACAAAGGACAATGCGTTTTTGCCAATAACTCCTAAACCGTAAGTCCTACACTCAAAATCTTGATGGCACCT
>NC_051444.1:32021103-32041497 GCF_001649575.2 Kryptolebias marmoratus
TCTGAGAATATTTTTGTATTTTTCAAATAAATATTGAATTTTTTATGAATTTATTTCTTTGCCTCTGTGTGGTATCAAATGACAGTTAGCTTTTCCTTCCCGAACTTTCTTCACAAATTATACCGTTGCGTCTTACGAAGCGCCTTTGAGTACACACCGTCCTGGCGAGCTTCGACTCGGCCCGTTCGCCGAGAGAGGCGGCGAAGCCACGCCAGCGAAACGCCGGGGTCAGAGTGAGCGGACAGGGGCGGAGCGTGGGGGCTTGGAACCCGTTGATAACTGCTTGCAGTTCTAGTTACAAATGGTATCGGTATTGCAATACTAAACAATAATATTGCACAACACAAGTTCTTTTTTAACCCTCCTGAAGCCTTCATAACTGAAGAGAGGAAGATAAGCCCTTCTAACTTTGAGTTCATTTGACCCAAAGGCCACGGGAGGGTTAATATCATGCAGCCCTACCAGCCAGACACATCTGTTGTATCTTTTAAGTCAAATTTTGAACACATTGTCAATAATTGGATCATATAAACCATTTTTTGTTATGCAACAGTTATTTCATCACTGTTTCTTTCCTGTGTGATGCCTTATAATTTTGTCTTTACATTTTTACTCAGCATGTATTGAGTTGATATTTTCCACTTGAAACTGCTCTAACCCAGTTCTGCCGCCTCACTAACCCTTCACCTTTCTGTTCTTCTCACCATGCTCACTCTAACCACGCTAACACCAGGAGGATGACGAGGGCAGCTGGGCCCAGGTTTGCACACATTCCCCCCAAAATCCTCAGTTTTTTATCCTAATGTCCTTTAATTTTAATCCTTTTTTGTCTTGCTGCACATACACTGCCTGGCCAAAAATAAAGTTGCCACCAAAAAAAAAAGGTTACACACTCTAATATTTCATTGAATCGCCTTTAGCTTTGATTACGGCACACATTCGCTGTGGTATTGTTTTGATAAGCTTCTGCAACGTCACTCAATTTTTTTTTCCATCCAGTGTTGCACCATCACCAAGATCTTGCATTGATGACGGTAGAGTCTGACCGCTGCATAAAGCCTTCTCCAGCACATCCCAAAGATTCTCAATGGGGTTAATGTCTGGACTCTGTGGTGGCCAATCCATTTGTAAAAATTATGTCTCATGCTCCCTGAACCACTCTTTCACAATTCAAGCCCGATGAATCCTGGCATTGTCATCTTGGAGTATGCTCGTGCCATTAGGGAAGAAAAAATCCACTGATGGAATAACCTGGTCAGTCAGTATATTCAGGTAGTCAGCTGACCTCATTCTTTGATCACATACTGTTGCTGAACCTAGACCTGACCAACTGCAGCAACCCCAGATCATAGCACTGCCCCCACAGGCTTGTACAGTCGGCACTAGGCATGATGGGTGCAACACTTCACCTGCCTCTCTTCTTACCCTGATGCTCCCATCACTCTGGAACAGGGTCAATCTGGACTCATCAGACCACATGACCTTCTTCCATTGCTCCAGAGTCCAATCTTTATGCTCCCTAGCAAACTGAAGGCTTTTTTTCCAGTTAGCCTCACTGATTAGGGGTTTTCCTAAGGCTACACAGCTGTTCAGTCCCAATCTTTTGAGTTCCCTTCGCATTGTGCATGTGGAAATGCTCTTACTTTCACTGTTAAACGTAGCCCGGAGTTCTGTTGTTTTTCTCTGATTTGATTTCAACAAACATTTAAGTGATCACCATTCACAATCATTCAGGATTTTTTTCCGGCCACATTTCTTTCTCAAAGATGATGGGTCCCCACTATCCTTCCAGTTTTTAATAATGCGTTGGACAGTTCTTAATCCAATTTTAGTAGTTTCTGCAATCTCCTTAGATGTTTTCTCTGCTTGATGCATGCCAATGATTTGACCCTTCTCAAACAGACTGACATCTTTTCCACAACCACGGGATCTGTCTTTCTACATGGTTGTTTAAGAAATGAGAAGCAACTCATTGCACCAGCTGGGGTTAAATAACTTGTTGCCAGCTGAAATATAATCACCCATGCAGTGATTATGCAATAGGAGGCTCGTACCTATTTGCTTAGTTAAATCCAGGTGGCAACTTTTTTTTTTGGGCCAGGCAGTGTATTATGCTTTTGAAGTATTTTCTTAAGCCTGTTCTTCCTTAAAATTTCTCGTAGATATTTTTTTTAATGAATACATATTTTTTTATTTAATTTTGTAATATTTTTATTGAATTTAAAACATATTAAGTCAACAATTGCCAAAGAACAAACACCCCAAGCAAAAGGAACTCCAAAGCCCTAAACATCCCTAATTCGGTCTTTCCCATCTCACTAGCTAAAGCTTTGAAGTCATTCAGAGTGATACTGATGAAATGTTGTAGGCCAATCCTCAAAAAGGCAGTAAAAACATTATGGGTGATATCCTCCCCAGTTACATTAGATGTTATGAAGAGGCAGTTTCATCGAGAAACAGCTCCAAAACATTGCTGTAGCCTGTTTGCATCAGTCACACAGAGGGGATACTGTGTCAGATATTTTTTGCAAGCCTAGCTTTAATGAGCTTGATGTAGAATCTGACATTGCATGAAACTGTCCCTAGCACAGACTGAAGATCTGTGTACCCTCTTTACCCCCTCCCCAAAATTCACTTCTATCGCCAACCCAGAACATCATTTGGATATAGGGCCACCTTCAAATCCACACTTGTGCCAGATATATTGGGATGAGACTATAATGGGCAGACGCTCCTCTACAATGGCATACTAGTATTCAGAGTTTGTGCCATTTGTTCTGACAGCTGCCTGAGGGGCCGGATATAATAATCTTGTCAATGAGATAAACTTTTCCCCAAATCCAAATGTTTCCAAAATAGAAAACAGATAGCCCCCCTCTGCTCTGTCAAATTCTTTTTCAGGTCCCATTGCAATTAAAGCTTCAGGTACAGTAATTGTGGAGTGGTTGTAAATCACATTAAATACTTTCTAGAGGTTAAAAAAATGAGTCCCTATTGCAGAAAAACCCACTTTGATCTTGGGATATAATTGAGCATATAACTATTTCTAAGCACCTGGCTAGTAACTTTGCCATCAATTTGAAGTCAACATTTAACAAGCTGACAGGACAATATGACCCACATTTTAATGGGTTTTTACCCCTTATTTAAAGGAACAAGATAAAAGCTTGGCTCAAGGTTTGGGGAAGCATGCCTGTATTAAAAGACATTAATAAGAATTGGGCCAGCCGTTTCAAAAAGCTCTCGTAGAATTTGGATGGGAAGCTGTCTTGACCTGGTTTTTCAGCGCTTTGTAAAGATTCGACTGCAGTGGCGAGCTCTGTTGCCACGATAAGACGGTCCAATTTCTTGGCCAGATTTTTATCCAGAGCTGGATTGTTAATGCCACTGAGGAAGGAAATCAGATATGCAGAAACACGAGAGCAATCAGATGACTACAGCCACTTATAAAATTCTATCCATACTTTATCTGCCACATGTTCCAGAATCTGGTCGCAATGGCAGTAGCTTGAGCAGATAGGGCTAGATGTCTGTTTCCACAGCCACTTCTTCCAGGAGAATTCCAAAGTGTTCCTAGGCCAGCCAAGTGACAGTCTCTTCAGTGTGTCTTGGGTCTTCCCTGGGATCTCCTCCCAGTTAAACATGCCTGGAACACTTCCCTAGGGAGATTGGAGTTGGATGGATGGGAAGGTAGTCATATATGTAAAAGGTATACATGAGAGGGCTCAATTTGCGCCCTTGCGGAGAGCCAATACTCAGAGTGAGTGTGAAGGACAGGTGGGAGCCTGTAAGCTGTCCCATATGAAAAGATAAAATAATCTACAAAGCAGAATAAATGTCACAAACCAAATATTTGATTACACTGTGCCGTATTAGTTTGCATGCTAGTTAATTGGGCACAATGCATATTACCTGTGCTCTCAAGAACACTCTCAAATAGTTCTATTTTACAAAGTAACCTTTCCTTCCAGCGGTTTCAGAGCAGCTGCCACTTCCTTCTTAACCGACTCTGATATTAACAATTCAAGTTTGGTAACAATTTCAGCTCATAGGTCATTTTTATGCAGACTCCCAGGTCTAGAGGCATGACCCTCCTCAGCCAGTCCTGGCAGACTCATGTTTGTCCTAAGATTATTTATTCAAATATGGTTCTTGTTGGGCCTTTCTGGGTGGAGTTTGCATGTTCTCACTGTTCACACGTGGGTTTACTCCGGGTACTCCGGTTTCCTCCCACAGACCAAAAACATGCATGTGTCCCCCGCCTCTCGCACAGTGACTGCTGGGGATATGCACCAGCTCCCCACGACCCGGAATGGAGAAGCGGGTAAAGAAAATGGATGGATGGTTCTTGTTGGATAGGGTTAATGTACTGTAGAGCAGTTTTATCCAACAAGTGACCTACAGACCAGATGGGACCCTTTTTAAAATGTTTTTGTCCCCCACAAAGCTGCCAGAATCTCAAACTAATTTGTTTGAACATAATGCTAAAAATATTCATATCATATCTACTTCTGTACTTTAAGTATAATATTAAGTTAATAGAAGTCAGTTTTTGTAAAACAGATAATCTTTGTTCAATCAATCGTGACGATGAAGAAGAGTGGGAAAGGTAAACGCGCACCTGTAATCTGTTGTTTATTTAAGCTATCCATTTGACCTGTGCAAAAAGGCTGCAGTACAAACAGATGACAACAGTAAAAGTGGCATTAGCTGAGCTCACTGCAAGAATCAAGATCTCTCTTTCGAGGCCAAAATAAGCTAAAATAGATGTAGAAATTACACAATTTAAAAACAAAAATGTTTTTGTTTGTTTAGGGTTTTTTTTGTTGTTGTTGTTGTTTTCATTTTGCTAACAGCAACCAGTGATTAATGATTTTATTTCCAGAAATAACAGTTAGACTCAAAAGGCTAATCAATTGTCCAATGATTACTTTCTGCAAGTTTCATTAAAATTCATCTTGTGGTTCATGAGGTACTTATGAACACACCCAAACACAGAGACATGGACAAAACATACTTATTTGCCTTCATCTTTTGGTGGCGGGCATTAATTATTGCCTGTGGCCATCAAACCCCAAGAATTTTTATGTATGGCTCACTTGTAACTAAAGTTGAATAGCCCTTACATAGATGAACACATAGTCATGGCAAACGATGAACAGACCTTAAGTAATAATTAAGATATTTTACAACCACATTCCAGCAGAACTGTGAAACACGTCCTACTACATGCACGCTCAGAAGGCCCTTGATAATTTTGTTTTTATTGCAAAGGCTTTTTGATGAACTTTGTTTGCTTCACAAAAAATTTTTATATACACACACATACACATATATATATATATGTGTGTGTGTGTGTGTGTATATAAAGTTTTGTTTATAAAATATATATATATATATATATATATATATATATATATATAGACATACAGAGAGAGAGAGAGATTGAGATTAATACTATTATGCTTTTTGTGTGTTATTCAGATTGTAAAGTAAAGTGTTTCTCAATGATTTCTTCCTATGGTTGCAATTCTCTCTGCTGACTGATTTATTGTTACAAGCTGTGGTAACAGAACTCACATAGATTGTGTTAAAATAAGTTGAGTAGCAGCTCCTTAAGTAAAGTTAAAATTTAAAACATTTAATATGTTAAGCATTTCAAATGTTAACAACTTTATTCTAAAAATATTTTTACATCGATATTTGCTTCATTAACCTTAAATTTTACATTTTTATTTGACATATGAGTAAATAAAAACAGCAGAATCCTGCTGTAATTTTTTTAAATTTTATTTTTGATAACACTATTTTTAACTCTGACAAAGCTTTATCTTTTATAATTATAGACGCTGGCATATGGAGACATGAACCACGAGTGGATTGGTAATGAATGGCTGCCCAGTTTGGGGCTGCCACAGTATCGCTCATACTTCATGGAGTCCCTGGTGGACGCCCGAATGCTTGACCACCTGACTAAGAAGGACTTGAGAGGACAGCTGAAGATGGTGGACAGCTTCCACAGGTACTACGAAAGACATAAAAATGCTGATCAGTTTAGGATTGATTATCTGCTGATACTCAGTTTTACTTTGATAAATGCTCTTTTATAGACAAATATTTGTCTTTTGCAAGGCTTTCTTTATTGATGCCATCACAATTGTGTCAGCTGTATATACTAAAACCACAAGTTTCATCTAATTAACATTTGCTATATCCTTAAACTGAACCTATTTACAACTAGACGTGGGACAGTTATCAGTTTTAAGGTACACTACAGTGTTAAAAAGTCAGTGTCAAGACCATGACATTTTTCCGTCACACTCTTTCTATGGTTTAAATGCCTAAAAACAGGGTAACAGAGACAGGTCTTTTTCGTCTGTTTTCCCCAGCTGTGACCAAATCTGTTTCTCTAAGTCGTCATTCAGCTGTGTACAGTAACTGAGGGAAGATTTCCCCTAGACTTTTATGCTCAATAAAAGTTCCTTTTTGTTCTTTTTTGTCAACCAGATAATCCAGTCAGTCATGGCCAGAGAAGCAACATCTGTCTCTCTAATGCTGTTTTGAAACAAACGTTTGCAATAAGCTCCAAGAGTTAGCATGTTAGCAGGTAAAATAACAGGATTTCAGGCCTTTCCAAACTCCATGAGAAATCACAAAGTTGGCTCTGTCATGTGGTCGCTTTACAAAAATTGCGTCATTTTTGTTTGCAAAGCAGCTTTGTCCATCCCTTTGTAATACAAGGCCTGGGCCAAACTTTTTCTCACAGGGGTTTGCACAAAGTATTGGACTCTTGAAGAATGATGTTAAAGTGAAACAGGAAACCAATGATGTGAAAGCTGCACAAAGTGAGTTTCTTCAACAACATGTTGTGGGCATGTTTATGAGGAAAAGCCAGTGAGCTGTAATAGAGTTAATTTGCTTCTACTGCTCAGCTGAGAAGCAGCTAGCCGAGGCTGTTAGAAAATACAGCCGTCTTTATAACTGTTCCAGCAAAATGTATAGATCTATGAACTTAAAAAGACTGCGAAGACACAGGCGGCTCTTTGCGGCTGTGGAGGCCAGGAGGAAGTGCGCCTTGGCCAGGCAACGTTGGCAAACGTTTCCTTCAAGCGCTCATTATTGTGCACCGTCAGATTTGCAAATGCCAAATGGCGTGTACTGACCGCGAACCGCCTTTGTGACTTCCTACGGAGTATATTGGAGCCTTTAGGCTCACTTCGGAGGCTAATAACCCAGCTAATTCATTACCTAACAACAAGTTGTCAGGCTCCCAACATTACTTTATGCACAGCAGAATGGTAACATTCTGTTCAGTATGCACAATTACATGTAGGCCTATGTTACTTTATTTACAGGGTGACAGTCGGTGGCATTCATTTTGATGTCTCAGTATGGGACGTATCCCATGGTGTGACATCTTACTCTTGTTACTCTAAGAACCGGGGTGACGCAAGTAACCTAAAGTTCTCATCTTTCTTCTTTTTCTTCTTGACATGATTTTTAAATCTTGTTGGAAAAAAAAAGGTCACGGAAGCAAAACGGTGAGTTTGGTTGAACTTTATCCTACTATGTAACAATTATTTTACATATTATTTTTTATCATTCTTCTTCCACAAATCCATCAAAGTCCTCATCTTCTGTCTGAATTGAACAGCTGGGCAATTTCGCCATCAAACATGCTAGGTTCCCTCTCATCATTGTAGGAATCAGTCTCGTTGCCAGGGAGCTGTTCAGCAGTGAAGCCGGCTTTCGCGAAAGCTCTGACAACAGTTAAAGCAGATACTTTAGCCAGGCATCCACAATCCATTCGCATATGATGACGTAACTCACCCGGCGCTGCCCCCGTCTTAGTAAACGTGTGTTCGCCGTCGGTCATCCGTCGCTCCCACGCCACTCGCAACTTCACTTTGAACGCGCTGTTTACACCAACGTCCAACGGTTGGAGTTCTTTTTTTAATCCTCCCAGAATGATGGCAAGCTCCGAATTGTATTATATTACATAATGTTCTCCGATTGGTTTATCGTTGCCAGCATACGTACTGTACGTATTACGTTGTGTTCTCTGATTGGTTTTTCGCTGTCATTAAACATTTAGCATCTTGTGTTCTTTGACACTAATTTCTGGTGTGATAGAAATGTCTCCTCTTATAGAGGCAAAGATGAGTGTAACAGAAACAGAATCGTCATAACAACTAACAGGGCTCTGAGTAAAAAACAAGGAACTGTGTGTTTGTGGAACAGGAACAGTTTTCAGTGTGGTGTGATGTGTCTGAGGAGGCTGAACTACGACAGGAAGGAGCTGGAGAGGAGGAGAGAGGAGTCACAGCTCGAGCTTAAAGGTAACAAACTTCTGTGTCTGCATTTCACTTATTTTACTTTGCACAGGCAGGAAACTCCTCAGGAGCACTTCCAGTTTGGTGTCTGATTAAAAACGCAACTTGACACCACACTGATTCTTTTGGTTTAATTACACGAAAAAGTGGGAAATATTGAATTGGTAATATTTATTCTGATTTTTTATGTCTGATGTGTTGTACAACTCTGGAGCAAAAAAACCTGCGTTTCTGTTTTATGTTGTTACAGCCCATATGATTGGTTACCTTTAGTGATGACAATATATTTGGCATGTCATCCTTATCAGACATAAAAAAAGTCCTATAGCAGTGACAGCCACTGGGTAAAAGAAGACAAAATCTTACTTTTTGATGTATAATTTGTATACTGTATGTACCAAAAAGAGTTGTAGGAGTAAGAAGGGTTTGCAAAATATTACAAAATTTTAGCCGTCTTTGGTCCTGCTGCAGTGGCTCTTATGTTCCACAATACGAGACTAATTTAAGCAGTTCTCCTGTTGCAATATTTGACAAAAAACTTACTTATGGACCAGTTTTCATGAGTAGTTTCTTAGCCAGTTTGCTACTAAATTATTCCAACTTTCAGCCACACAGTGTGGCTTTTTCCTCTAAACAAAGAAAAACATTAATTATAGCAATAAATGCATGTATAAACATGGAGAGTAGAGAGAATAAAGACAGCAGCAGAAAGATGAAATGTCCTCCAGCAGTTTGGTGGTCTTCTTAGTCCTAACCTGTAAAAGTCCTAATAAATATCAGCAGTTTCTTGTAGTTCCTTGATTTTAATTTATATCAAATTAATAATGAGTTTCTTCTTTTTATCAGTATTGTTATGGTTCTGGCTCTTAAACCGTAACAAATGAGAGGGAAGCAACGCATGGGATAACTTAAAGGAATTTATTTAGCAAATAAGCATAACTAGTCAGAAAGGAAAGGGGAAGAGTGGGAGGGAGACAAAACAAAAATGGGCCTCTAGTCAGAGAAAGTGGTGCCTCTTAAGGTGGATCTGATGTCATCTGGAGACACTGGCCAGCTGCCTCCACTTCCAATCAGCACTAATTAAGGAGTCCAAAACATAGGTGTTAGAGACCCAGAGGAAAAGGCCTTGGGCTGTAATACCCCCTCTCTTCAAGACAGGGTCCCCACTGGAACCCTGAGCAACCTGTGCATTAACATCTAGAAAAATAAAAAAACAAAATTAAATGCAGTACCAATGTCTCAGACCAGCTGAAACGAAACAAAACTTCAATCCTCTCAGATTATATCCAAAACTCAACAACCGGTACCTTGAAGTGAATATTAGACAGATAAGGAGAGAATTAAAAAAGTTACTCAGAATAGGATTTTATCAACTGAATCAACTCAAAGCCTTGAGATTCTGGCAAATAACTTAGCACAGTATCCATGTTTTTCAATACTTCAGCATTCTTGAGTCGACCAGTTAACATGGCTGAATCGGGAACAGGCAAGCCATCACCATTCTCTTCGTCGCCAGCAGGTGGCACCATTTCAGCAATGTACACAGGGTGAATTTCATCCATCAAGACATTATCAGCACGAACATGATAAGGTTTTAATAGGTTGACATGAACTATTCGCTGCTTCTTCCACCTTTTTGGAGTCACAATGAGATAGTTTTGGTCAGACAGCTGTTTCAAAACTGTGTGCGGACTTTGCCTGAAATGGTGATGTCACAACCGGAAGTAATGCCGATACCTGGTCACCTGAAAGAAAAACACAATGTTCAGCTTTCTTGTCATACAAACACTTCATTTTTTCCTGTGCAGACGATAGTTTCTCTTTTGCCAACTGAGTAGCAGTAAAGAGTCTCTGCTTAAATCCATGAACATAATTCAATAGGTTTTGTGGTGGTTCAGCACCATGGCACTCATCTCTCAAAACTGTCAACGGACCACGCACAGTATGACCAAATACTAATTCATTAGGACTAAAGCCTGTACTTTCTTGTGTTACTTCCCTTGCTGCAAGTAACAACCAAGGTAGACCATCCTCCCAATCAGCATTCATCTGAACACAATAAGCACCGAGCAAAGATTTTAATGTTTGATGAAATCGTTCCAGTGCTCCCTGGCTCTGTGCATGATATGCTGTGGATTGATTGTGCTTAATGCGCAGCTGCTGCAACACCTGGGCAAACAAATGAGGAGAAATTAGATCCTTGGTCACTCTGAATGACTTTAGGTATCCCAAAAATACCAATAAACTGCATAAGAGCCCGCACCACAGACTTTGCAGTAAGTGTGCGCAACGGATATGCCGCAGGATACCTGGTACTTTGCACCTGAACGTGAAGGAGGAAGAGGACCCACACAATCAATTATTAAGTGCTCAAATGGTTTACCAATAGTTGGAATAGGATACAGTGGTGCCCGGTTTAGCACTTGATTGGGTTTACCAGTAAGTTGACAGGTGTGACAAGTTTTAATATAATAGGAAACACCTTTTTTTAGTCGTGGCCAAAAAAAAAATTTCTCAAAATGCGGTCATAGGTTTTCCTAACTCCCATGTGTCCAGATTCATCATGGGACACCTGCAAAACCAAGTCACGCCATTTCAAAGGCAACACAACCTGATAAACTGGATCCCCAATAACATTGTCACCACATGGCATCCACTTCCTTAATAATACCTTACCTTCAACAAAGTATCCATGAGCATGGCTCTGCAGCTCCTCAGCAGACAATGCAGACTGAAATAAATGCTGTATGGTGGGGTCAGATCTTTGCTCCTGCACCAGATCAGTCTGTGAAATAGACAAAGGAATATTAGACAAGTAAAAAAAGTCTGTTTATCTTTTCCAAAGTCTTCATCCTGATGTACATCACTGGATGCTTTCATTGATACTTCCGTGTCACAGCACATGCTTGAAAAACTTCAGGGTGTGATTTTTCATTTTCATCCGGACCACTGCTGATTAAAGGTACTGAAACAACAACTGGAGACTCTGGTTGATCAGGCCAGACTTTCCCCTCCCGCTATATTGTTCCCCAGGATAACCGTGACACCCATCACGGGCAGCGCTGGTCTAACACCTATCCTTACTTCTCCTTCAAACAACTCTGAATGGAGCATGAGTTTATGTACTGGAACACAAAACACAGACATGCCCATACCCAACACAGGTATAGATAATCCAGTGTCAGAATCATCCGAAAAAGGTAAAACAGATGCCAAAATGAATGAATCGTATGCACCAGTATCTCTTAAGATAGTAACTGGCACCCTAACATCACTCCCAACCAAAGAAACTTGTCCTTCTCTAAGAAATGGTTTGAAAGAACTCAAGTCAGGTTTTCCAGAAAACGGCACTTCAGCCATTTGGTGAGGAACATTTGAAAAAACTGATGCAGCAAACGCTGCTGGTTTAACCTGAGTTCCATTTTTATTTCTGGATTTCAACAAAGCACAGTCTTTCTTCCAATGACCTTTTCGGTGACAATAATTACAAATTTTGTCCAGATCATGATTAGTACGATCCACAAAAGAACCTCCAGAATGTGTTGAATGCCAGTTTGGAGCATTCATCCAATCTGCGTGTTCTCTTTATGTGTTAAGACAAAATCATCAGCCAACACCGCAGCTTCTGACACAGTTTTAACCTTCTGTTCATTAATGTATACTGCAATACCATGAGAAACAGAGTTTTTAAATTGTTCCAAGACCATTAGATTACAAAAGTCACCAAGTGTTTTAATCTCAGAGGAAGTGCACCATCGATTGAAATGAATTTCCAGATCTCTTGCAAACTCTACATAAGTTTTGCCACCTTTTTTCCAGTTTCTAAACTTTTGTCTGTATGCTTCAAGGACTAATTCATATGCTTTCAGTATTGCAGCTTTAACCTTAGCATAATCTTGCCATCATTTAAGCTCAACATAGAAAAAACGTCTTGAGCACGACTAACTAAAACACATTGAAGCAAAATTATGCAGGCTGAATCAGACCAATCTCTTGTCTCTGCAACCCTTTCAAGCAAAGTGAAAAAAGTGTCAACATCCTTTTCACTGAACTTAGGAACCAAACGCAAGTCTTTTAAAATATTCGAGGGTTTGCATCCTGAGTCCCCAACACAAGATTCCACAGACAATTTACCGTCTCTCACCAGATTTAATTTCTCACTTTCCAAATTTATTCTTGCCAATTCAGTGTTCTGTCTCATTCTTTCTAAGGCAAGAGTCTTATCCAAATCTGCCTGCTGTCGTAACCTCTCTAAAGCCAACTCCTTTTCCTTCTCCAGTTGCATTCTCAACCTTAACATCTCTTTTTGTTGTTTAAAGTCCAAAACATCAGGCTTTACAACCTGAGCACCAAAATAATCAGGTCTGGAAGGTGAAGACAAAACACCCATCTCAATTAAATTCTCCCTTAAAATTGCTTTAACATTGTCTTTCAACCTTTTATCACCAACACTTATTTTATAGTGCTCAGCAATTTTTACTAATTGTTCTCTAGAAGACTGCTCCAAAAATTCTGCTGATGGGGATTTATTAAAGTCTTCCATAGACATTATTAAATTCTTAATCACAAAACAATGTTTCAAAAAATTTTAATTGTTGACAATCTGTGCAACACAAAACAATCAACCTGAACCTCCCCTCTAACTGCCTATCAGAAACTACCTAACTCAACCCTAGTCTTCAGAGATCAGAGACGGTGGGTATTTACGCACTTAATACCAGTAGAGTGGAAAAGGCGACCAGAAAATCGGCAACCCCCCCAACACTATGGCTGTGCCCCCGAGACAACTGCTCCAACCATATGATCTCACACTACTGTTTTTGAGCACATGAATCCCAAAGGGGAGACACGCTAGGCCTAAAGGGGAATCAGTTCAGATCAGGCAGAATTAATTGCACAAATCAGTCAACAAGCAAGACTTACCAGTAAGCTCATCAGATGAGATGGAAGCAAGCAACTTACCCCAAACCAGAGAGAAAAGAAGAAGAAAAACACATTTCCCCAAAACTAAACTAAAGATTTCCATACTAACTTCCCAGTTAAATTAACAAACAATGTTTGCCAATTAAGTAACTGAAAAAAACTAACATAAATTGGAACGAGCCCCCAATTTGTTATGGTCCGGCTCTTAAACCATAACAAATGAGAGGGAAGCAACGCATGGGATAACTTAAAGGAATTTATTTAACAAATAAGCATAACTAGTTAGAAAGGAAAGAGGAAGAGTGGGAGGGAGACAAAAAGAAAATGGGCCTCTAGTCAGAGAAAGTGGTGCCTCTTAAGGTGGATCTGATGTCATCTGGAGACACTGGCCAGCTGCCTCCACTTCCAATCAGCACCAATTAAGGAGTCCAAAACATAGGTGTTAGAGACCCAGAGGAAAAGGCCTTGGGCTGTAACAGTATAAGTAGGCTTTGTGGCTCTGGCCAAATTTTATTCTGTGGAATAAGGGAGAGTAATGGTTCTTCTAAAAATAAAGGTTACAGAGCCTTCCACTCTAGGGAACTTGTGTCCTACTGCTAGGTCTGTGCCCGAGTCCAAGAACCATGGCTCTAAACAAACCAGCATTCTCAATAAAAACAAAAGAGAAATAATGCAACCTTCATGCTACTGTTGTCATTTCAGATGTGCTGGTGTGGACAAATGAACGTGTGATCAGCTGGGTTCAAGCCATCGGGCTCAAAGAGTACAGCAGCAACCTTTATGAGAGTGGAGTTCACGGAGCACTGCTCGCATTGGATGAAAGCTTCGATCCCAACACTCTGGCTCTTCTGCTGCAGATCCCAACCCAAAACACACAGGTACAAACATCCAGCAGACTGATTCTGCTGCAACTAGAATCTGTTATAGGTGATCCCAGGCAAGCAATGAAACGTTTCATTATCTTAACGCTGGAGATTAGTAAGGGAATCTACTTTGTAGTTAATCAAGGGAAACCTTTCTCTTCGCTTGCTGGTTTTCTGTCCATGCTTGTTCATTCAGTTGACACAGTTTATCGTAAAAAAAAAAAAAATATATATATATATATATATATATATATATATATATATATATATACACTTTTTTTTTCACCAGAAAAAGATGAGATTAGTAAATATCTAGAATATAAAGATCAGTTACATAGTGAGGCAGAAAGCTGAAAAGTCAAAACATAAAAATAGACCAGATAAATAAAATGAAATCTCAGATTGTGAACTTTCAGTTTATATGAGGGTTTTTGAAGATAAACACAGAAAAAGAGAGGCACTCCCTAGACAGGACTCTTTGGAAGTAAAAAACAAAGGAAACAGTAAATTTTAGCAGATGACCTCAAGCTTCAAAGGAGTTCTGAAGGGACAGTATTTTAATTAAAATAGATTTTATAAATGACACTGTCACAGCTTTTTTGAAAAAAAAAAACAAAAACAAATAATACTGTACTACACAAAAGCAAAGTTCCATCTTAATTGGATAATTTGGTTATTTATGAAGTGATGTTTTATCAAACAGTATTCAGAAGTTATTTAAAAATGAGTTTTACAAAACTCAGTTTAAAAGATTGTTTGATGCAAAAGAGCCACAACATTTGTTGTGATTGAGATGCAAAAGAACACCAAAAACTAGGACTGGGTGATGTAGCCAAAAATTAAATACTGTGACAGTTTGGAGCTTTTTTTTGCTATCGGCAATGTAAGAGCTGATTATTTTTTAAATCCTCCTTTAATCACTGTATTGATGTTTATGTCAACACTATACCCTAATGTTGTTGTGATGTGTGACTCAGACACTGATTCTCTGACCCTCGTTCCCTCACTGAGATTAAAAACAACAAACTGTCCTCTCATAATATAACAGCAGGAGTAACTTTTAATTAGTCCAGCACCAGAACTGAAGTTAAGATGGAGTCTGTCGCACAGGACAGAGCATTGGGTTTTCTGACCTGTCATCCCATTACATTCAGGTTTTCATTTAATGACAACAACCAGAGCAAAAAATGAATCATAATCAAATGCAAAACCTACTAAATCTATGCTCCTAAACACAGTACAAGCACCTGACACATTAGAACCATGTTCAGTGACCAGATGAGAACAATTAATGTCACATGAAGAGCCCAGTCATGACAGCCTACTTAGCTTTAAAATAAACGCAGCATATGATATTATAACAAGAAGCATAATAAATTGAAAACGTATAACTACATTTCCAAGCAAACTTTGACAGACTCAAAACAGATAAACCAAGATAGAGCAGTTCTCACTGCAAACAACTTACCATTTGATGATGACATTAAATAGCAAGTCCATTCTGTTTTTTTGCTTGTTTGTTTATTTTTCTGCCTAATATTTTCTGCTTTAAAGCCTGAAGACTAACTGAGACCCCCGTTTTGTCCGTTACATGTTAGCAGGGCTATCTGTCTGAGCCTCTGAACTGTCTGTACATCTTTTGCAGCCTCATGCATTTTCTCAGAGACTACATGTTCTGTCTTTATCTCTTTCTAACGTGATTGGTCAAAAATAGGTTATATAAGGTCCAGAATTATTCTAATGGGTATGTTCTGACTTCTGTACACTTTCGAAATAATCAGGAATGCCGAGTTCCCTCTGTGCAAACATCCAATCCCAGTAATTGAACTGAATTTCTTGAAAGTCTTCCTGTGAAATCTAAACCAATCACAGAGGAAATATCCAGCTTCATTTTTGTTTCAGAACCACATTGTTCATTGGTCACTTTACTGTCTGTAAACACTTACAAACATACTGTATCTTAAGTTGATTTTCTTGCTTCTGACCCGCAAAGTTCCTATTGGTCTCGAGGAGCGAGAGGGGTCTGTCAGGGTTTTCAGGATGGGGGAGGGAGTTGGCTGTGATGCATTTAAAGGCCTAGGAAAAGCTAAACTTTTAGATGCATACACTAAAAAATAGCACTTCAAATTTTTACTTGATATTCTCAGTATAGTCATTTTTGATGTTGCATGAGGGAAACGCTTGAATATACTCCAAATATCACACAGTTCTTGTAGAAAGCAAGGAGCAAAGTTTTTAAAGTAAGTGAAAGTGTTGTTTTTTTTTGTTTTTGTTTTTTTTACAGGCTAGAGCAACTCTTGAGCGTGAATACACCAATCTGCTGGCCATTGGCACAGACAGGAAGATGGAAGAGGTGAGAAACTGGCATTTTGTATGTGTGTAATTGTTTTTTGTTATCTTTTTAGGACCTTTTCTGGTATAATCACCTACCTTGTCAGGACCAGTAGTCCTTATGGGGACTAAAGCCCGGTCCTAATACAGTGGAACATAGTTTTTAGTTAAGGAGGCAGGTTTAGGGCTAAAGTTTGTGTGTGTGTGTGTTCAGGATGATGATAAGAACTTTCGCCGTGCGCCTTCGTGGAGAAAGAAGTTCAGACCCAAAGACATGAGGGGGATGTCGTTGGGTGCATCAGATACTCTACCTGCCAACTTTCGAGTAACGAGCAGCAGTGTGGCATCTCCCTCCACACAGCCAAAGAGGAGCCCGATGGACGGTAAGCAGGAGTGTCTAATCTTGGTGCATGTTTTAAAAACGGCCTGTCTCTGCTTGTTTTTTACTCAATAGGCAGTTCAGTCCCAGTTCCTCGTGTGCTCGTTAATTCTTCTTGAATGGCTTTGCTGCTCTGCTGATCTTTACAATGCCGTGACTAATGGCATGTGTTTGCATGTGATCTTTGCCAACATGAAAACTCAGGAGGTCAGTCTGTACAGAGGCTGGACACTGCCACAGTCAGGACCTACTCTTGCTAACACACAACGGTAAGATCACAGACATCAGCTGGGACTGAAAATTCATACAAGGGAAGCTTATGTACAGAGCCCTGCTAATGCCACCTGAGAAAATTATTTTATTAAAAGTTGCAACGGTTGATTAGTTTTTGTTTTTTAAGCTCGGTCCACAAATGAGCAAACAAATCTAATTCTGTTTGAGAAGAAGGAATAGAGCTTTTCAGGATCAGTAATGTTGAGCAGATTTTAATTCTAGGATTTCAAAAGAGTAGGAGTGTAACAATACATTCAGCCCACGAGACAAGACGATACACAATATTAGGTTCCCGAGAACGAGAGTGAACAAGATTTTGATGGGCATCTCTCCCTTCTCGTTTCTCATGAGTGTCTTCAGACTTCAGAACAGGGCTTCAACTATACGTGACCTTACAACTTTTCATTAAAGCTGTATATGACCTTCTTACTAAACTTTCCACAAACTGAACAGAAAGCAAAAAACATTCTAAATAACAGTTTTTTTAGACTGATCTTGTAAAGAATAAATGAGTGCCCTTACTTCAGACACAGAGTCTTGCAATCTTGTTTTAATTTTGAACATGTTCAGAAAATTCTGCAAAGATTTTTCTCTCAAAATATTCATGTAGCCGTCACGGGTGTCTGGAACCTGTCTCAGTTCCATCTCCAGTTTGTTGCAGGTGCCTTCAGCTCATCTCAAAAGCACTACAGCTGTATTTTAACACCTGCTTGGTAGCTCTGCTCTGTGATTCAGTGAGACTTTCTCTGACTTGCCAGCTCATCTTCAACAGTCACAGCCCAGTGTGTTAACTACTTGGAGCAATCACAAAAACATTTTTAAAGATATTGAACCTAAACTTGGTGCGGTAGTAGTTGAGTCATCCCTAACGGAAACTGAGTGCTAACAGACTGCAACTGCTTTGTTTAAACTTTTGTCACTGAAAGGAATGCAACCTAATAATCTTAATAAATGTGTGTGTTTCAAATCTGTGCACAGAGTTCATAGAAACCAGTTCAAAACCCAGATTTTTTTGGCTGCAGTCATTTGCAGGACTCCGTACATGCATCTCACTGCTGTAGTGGTGTGGATTATGGCTCTTTTCTCAGACTAAGATCATTTGGCAATGATGAAGAGCTATTACTCCCATCGCTCCACGGCAGGGCTGTAAGCAGAAAGCAGCTTTCATACACTGATGGTTTCTGCTTTAATAACGCACGTTTTACGCCTCTCCTCTTTTTCCTCCCTGTGTCTCCCCCCTCCATCCTTCTCATGCCCGTTGGTGTCTTTCTTCCCTTCTCAGTTTATCCTCATTATTTCTATAGGTAACCGCTGGTCAGAGGATGAAGGGCAATTCCCCGCATTCAAAACCAGGATGATGAACTGAAACGTGCAAGAACACTGAAATACTGAACTTAACTGACACGTCTCAGTATCCACAGAGGAATCTTCTTAGAATAATCTGTTTTTATGATATTTATGTCAACCATGGGACTTTAAGTGATTTTTAGAATTACTATAACCGTTTTTTGCCTCTATCACTGTAATCAACCAACTTTTTAAACAGATTTTTCTCAGTTTGAAGCGCAGATTTATGTAACTGAATGTTTGTATATTTCTACCAACAAATATTTTATCTAATCTTTTTTATAATCCTGATTCTATTGACCAGATGTATGTTTTTTTCTTCTAATCATTGAAATTTATTCTGAAGTGACTTTAATATGAAATATAACTTAATTCATATATTTTAGCCCCTTTTTAACAGTTGTAATTTTTGTATCTTATTACCTGTGGTTTTGTGTAAATGCAGCTCTTAGATGAACAGATGTGGGAATATCAGACAAATTGCTGGAGTCTCCAGGCTTGGTTTCACAAACACTGTGAGTCATCCATCTCCTTTAACCTAACTGCTGGCAAGCCAGGAGATGAGGACGACAGATATCGTGTGAAACAAGGACATTTAAGTCGTGCTTTTTGTTGTTTTTTTGTTGTTGTTTTTTCCTGTTTCATTTTCCGTATCTGCAATACCAAAACGAATCTCTTAAATTTTAAGAATTAAAGCCATATAACAGTAGCAGGAAAAAATACCAGAGGGCTGCTTTTGGATGTGGAAAAGTCAGGCTTGCGGGTTTTTCTAGTTGTATGATACTGAAAATTGTCTACATTTCCTTTGACCTCCAACCACCCTTCCCCCAACACACACACAGATCTCTTTAAGAAAATGGAACCTTCCTCACCTTTGGAGAAACACACAGACTTGTTCAAGAGGATGTTTAAAGTGTGTAAATTGCTTTATTGGACCAACTTCACTGATGCCTCTTCAATCCCTGTTGTGATCTTTAAGCCAGTATCTCACTGAGCTGCGACTGTTAGCAACTAGCAAAACATTCACAGGAGTCCTCAGTTTCTTCCTGAGTCGCAGAGACTCACAAGCTTGTTGCTTGAATTTTAATAATGTTCAAAAATTTTGTGGCACATTTTCTGTCAAAATAGGCACAGGGTCGTTGCAGGTGTCTCCAACCCGTCCTGAATCTTTCTCAGTTTATTTCTAGGTTCCCTGATTTATTTATTTTTTAGCTTTTGATCCCCAAAATAACAATGTCAAAGGCTGGTGACCCCAAATATCTTTGGTTGAACTACCCAAACATTGCTAAAATAATGAAGGTGTAATTAGAATAAAAATAGATTATTATTATTCTCCTATTTTCTCACAATTTTGACTTACCAACTTCTACCAGCTTCTAACAGTTGCAGCCCAATAGGATACCACCTTTATGAAACATCCAAGTGCGATCCACCCACAGACCTTTTTAAAATCCCTTCATACTAAGACTTTGTATCGAGCCTTATTGTTTCTTATCTCATTTTTTTGTCTCTTTATATTTATTTTCACTTATCCATGTTGTGTTGTCAGTTCAGAGCTGAAACTCCTCTTCAGTCCTCTGAGTTTGTCCCATCGTCACAAACACCGATTCCAAAACGAGTCTTCATAACAAATGAGAAAGAACTGAAGTTGTTTCTGTGTAGTTCATCTAGAAATGTTTTCTTAATTTTTTTTGTGTGATTTAGTCATTTATGCACAATGCAAATCATGTTGCTGTTATTATTCCTGCTCTTCCTGTCAAATCTTCTGATTATGTAACAATGTACAGTCTGGGTGCTTATGAACTATTTTTATCACAGTATTATTTATTGCTTACTTTCAATAAAACTGAAACTTATTTTCCACTGCAATTCTAAGGGGTTGAAGCTTTGTCTTTACTGCTTATTTAGGCCCGAGCAGCGACAGCGCTGCGAAGGCCTATTGTAT
>NC_051444.1:32041597-32050190 GCF_001649575.2 Kryptolebias marmoratus
TATGCTCTAAGTTGGCATCCGTGTACAGTAGGAACTTCAAACTTCACAGGTGGACTCCCCGAGGGTCAAACATCATCCCTAACAATTTCAAGGTCAAAGGTCAAATGTCAAGGTCACATGCAAACAAAGGCTCTTACTCTGAAACCAGGTAACTTAAGAAGTTCAGACTTCACAACCAGAGTCCCCATGGGTCAAGGATTAGCCCTTTGGAGTTTAAGGTCACAAGGTCAAAGTTCAAGGTCGCAACAGCCCACGTGCTCTAACTCTGGAACCGTTCGACGTAGGAAGACGAAACTTCACAACATGCCACAATAGTTGTAACTATCCGGACTGAAGGCGATTTCGGACGTTTTCCCAGAGCGCCACCTAGTGGAGGGCGCGGGAAGTGCACGGGAAATGCGCGGGAAGTGCGCCACAGCGTAGAGGGCAGTCGACAGAGTTCCCGCGGTCGCCATAGGCCGAAGCGGCGCTAAGCTGCGAGGGCCGCCCAACGCTGCTTGCAGCTTTAATTTATTTTTAGTTCTACTGCTCCTCCTTTCTTGCAGAGAACTTTGGCCAACCTGTCTAAGTAGTGGTCCAGCTGTGCCATAAACTTGGGGATAAGCGGGATGGTGGTAATCTGCGTGAACTCGGCACTTATCTAGGTAAATATTTCAAAAAGACAAAACAAAGTGCAGAATAAGGTTCATGTAGCTTAAGTCTTCCACAAGTAATATCACAAGATTACTATATCATAAATTCCAAAATATATTTCATCTGTTTTATATCGCTAGATATATTTCCCAGCCCTAAATGCAGTACAAATTTTTAGTGACTTTAATCTAGAGTACCCAGTATGTAGAATACCTGTGTTGACTGTCTCAGTTTATCAAAACTGGTTTAAAATCAAAATTTATATCTACCATATCAATAGATTGATACAGCTTTTAAAATAATTTCAGCTTGAACTCATTTGCTAAACTCTCACATTTTGGACATTTGTAACCTATCAAAAAGCTCATATTATCAATTTTTGTTATCCTTACAATATTTCCACTTTTGGAATTAAACTTTTAATTACTACTGAAGGGACGGGACTGTCTTATGTAACTTTGACCCAAATCTAGAGTTTTTGAGGCCTTTGAAGAAGTTTTGGAAGTCTCAAAATAAGTTTGAGGTTTTTAAAGAGATTTTTAGTGGTCATTTAGGAACTTTGAGAGGTTCCTTAAGGATGCTCTTCATGGACCTCTAAAACTCCCTCACAAACCTCAAAAAGTTTCAACAAACTAACACTTCTTAATGACCCTCAAAATGACATGATACCTTTAAAACATTTACATGCACAATAAGATTAATGTAGGTAATTTGATTAGTAGTAGTTTTATTCTATTTGAGTTTATCTAGTAGTTGGATACACACCTTACTGTTTGCATACAAGACCAAATATTATAGTTTGTTCCACGGTAGTTTCTTCAATAATAGTGGGTTAGTTTTAGGCTGTACCACATAACTTTAATAAATGCATGAAACAAAATTTACCTTCAAATTCAAGACTTACCTCATTTTCCTTAAACAGAGCAGGCCATCTGCTTTTGAATTCGGCAATGAAGGGCATCTCTTGAACCACCTCATACCGTCGATGAGCAAAGGTCTTCTCCATTTTCTCTTTTATCACCTGATGGTTGTTCCTTTTCTTCACCTCAGACATCAGTTCAACACGCTCCTTCTCAAGACTCTCTTTGTCTTCTCCAGCTGGGTAATCGGGGCAAAAATTGACTTCTGCTCTTCTGGGTTTCATCACTTGGTTAGAACTGGATAAGTTACCAAAATTTCTGGTTTTCAAGGTGTTGATACTAATTTCCGGACATCCCAAACCCCTAAGCATGGAATGATAGTTGCCCATTTTGTACTTGAGGCTGATTTTCCAACCGTAGAATCCAGTCACAGAGCCCTGTTCCTTTAAGCATGGATGTTTTCTGATCAAAGCTTCTGCAACATCATCTAACTGTGCACCAGTAGGGTAGCCTGTTGTGTACTTCATTATTTCAGAAGCCAAGCCCTGTAAAATGACCGATCTGACTTTGACACTTGGGTTCAACAATTTGCCTTCAGCAAAGAATTCCTGGTTTGCCTTTAACAGCTGCATCTCCACTTCGTAGAACTGTGGAATAGGGAAGCTGTGTGGCCAACCTTGAGTTCTTAGAGATGAGGAGAAGGTTGAAGTTGAGGTGGTTGACTCAGGAGATGAAAGTATATCAGTGTCTGGAGAGGAGTCATCCACGCCCTGAAAAGGTGCATATAGAATACAGCTGGATGCCTGTGTCGAATGGTTACTAGCAGGGGTGGAAATTAGCACCCGCCACCGGCCAAATGCGGGTAAATATTTGAAGTGGCGGGTGAATTTGATCAACACACACGCCACTGTGGAGGGTTGGCAATTTGAACAGAAAAGGTGTTATTTGTCCTTTTGACATATAGGGGGCAGCAATGTGCTCGAGTTGCTGCTAAATGCAAGAAGGATAAAAGTTTAGCAGACACTCTTTACCAGTTGGTGGCAGTATTGATTCCTTCAGTTGTTTACCAACCACCAATAAAAATCAAGAAGAAGAAGAAGACGAAAATTTGAGGAGTAGCATTAGCAATGTGGAGGAACATTTCGTGAGTTAAGCGGGTGACAGACAAAAATGTTTTTCAAGAGTAGTCGAGGGAAAAACCGAAAGTTAAACAACGTTTTTTTTAAAACTAAATCAATGACGTCATGACGTTGGTCAGTGGGCGTTCGCACCTACGGCCGGTGTTCTGACGATCTGTGCTTCCTCGTCAGATTTTCCTACCGTAGCACGGCTAAACAGCTATGTCTAACAGTCGGTGCTACCCGTCAAATACTGCTACCATCGTGTTTACAAACCGAAAACTATAGCGGTTCGTGTTAATGTTAAATATCATCGGATACTGAAGTGGAAGCTTAAGAGTTATGCTTAGCATAGGATTGGAACAATTTATATCCACGATGAAAACTTTTCTAAAACCACAAAAATCACTTCCTTCATCGGAATATCCTACCTGTTAAATATAAGTGGGTGGCACAAATAGATCTATGAAGCAGCAAGTGTCTGAAAAACATTACAACTTGCATACAAAAACTTACAAAAGCACAAAAAAATACTTCAGAAACCCTCCACAGAAATAAATTTTACTTGTCTAATTTTTTTATGTACAGATATGCATCTTTTAATGGTTTAAAATAAAAAAACTAAAATAAGAAAAATCTAGTTATTTCCAAGCAGTGTCCAGAAAGAGGTGTTGTTCAGCTTGTAGGGCACCACAACTGCTTCCAACCACCTCCATCATCATCATCATCATATGAAATAACTTTTTTTCACACCAAAAAAATAGTGGCTGGTAAAATATTTGAGTGGCTGGTAAAAAAATTTGTCCACCAGCCAAAATTTTTAATTTCTACCCCTGGTTACTAGGTATGATAACTTTTATTGTTCCTTTGTCTTAGATATCTGCTGTTGAATTCAGGTTCATAAACTGGTCAAAATCATTGTCCATATACTGAAGTCTGAACTCTCCTTCAATTCCACACAGCTTTTGAATCTCAGTTCTAAGACAGTCCACAGAGTCTGGTATGCCAGAAGGCAAAATCAACTTTATATAGTTGTCTTCTCCTAGGATAATTCGAAGCTTTGCTGGAGTAGACATTGCATGTAGAATACATCAGACTTTTACTCTGAAAGACAGAAAATATTAGTATAAAATAGAGCAGGACAGCACTATTAATAGGTCTTGTGACATCTTTAAATTCTAGGCTAAGCCAAGACACATAATACTTACTTCTTTTAAGTGATATGGAAGTTTAAAGAAACACTTGAATTTATATAGGGGAGACCGGGTATGGTTGTAACATAGGGAGAGTTGTAACACCACCAGTTCCACCAATCAGGGATAAGATAGGAGTCACATGATCATTTCAGTTTTTACCCGCTTCCTCCCCAATCCCATATTGTGATTGTCAAGGCTGGAAACAGGCACATGCAGATTCTAAGGAGAAAAACTGAATTTGAGGTAAGAAAGTAAATTTTTTGACCATGACTATATTTTGTTTAGTACTTATACTGTTGCAGATAAAACCATATGACTTACATTAGATGAAAATGTAATTTCTCAGGCAAAATGTGATGCATTTTCCCGTGCTAATTTCAAACCGCTATGCTACTACAGCTAGCTAAACATGGCAGACAGGGTTGGGGTGGGTTGTAACACATCTTTAAAAAGTGTTACAACCATCCCCTTACATACAACTAAGAACATTTTGATTTTAATAATTTTACAGAATGCCAAGGCAGTGGATACGAAAGACTGATAGGCGTGTGCCTGCAGATGTTTTAAAAAAGGCATCTGATGAGGTCATAAAGAAGAGCAAGTCAGTCAGATCAGTTGCGAAGGCGCATGGGATCTGCCATGTAACACTGAGCAGATACTGCAAATCACTGCAGAAGCTGAGAGAACAGGGGTCCAGTGATCTTCCCAGTGTAGGTTATGAGGTGCAGGAGGAAGTATTGGCTGACTATTTGACTCAGGCAGCAGACCTGTATTATGGCCTGACTCCAAGTGAGGTAAGCATATGACAGGTTAGTCACTGGAGACAAGAGAAGAATTGAATACCAGCGTAGGTGTTTTCTATTCCTCTTTCTTTTTGGTCAGAAAATTTGCATATCGACTGGCAGTAACATATAATATCAAACACCCACAAACATGGGATGAGAAGCAGATGGCAGGGCCTGACTGGTTCACATTATTTATGAAGCGGAACCCTAGCCTGTCAATAAGGAGTCCTGAGGCAACCAGCCTTACACGGGCCACAAGTTTTAACCGCCAAAATGTGGAACGTTTCTTCAACAGCCTTGGACAGGTCATTGAGAGATACAACTTCGACAGGAGCGATATATGGAATGTAGATGAAACTGGCGTAACAACAGTTCAATCACCAGACCGTGTTGTTGCTCGTCGTGGTGTCAAGCAGGTGGGTGCGATGACATCAGGTAAGAGAGGTGTGCTCGTGTCAGTAGCATGCGCTGTGCAAGCGCTGGGAAATGCAATTCCTCCCTTCTTTGTATTCCCCCGTAAAGGTTACAAGGAACTCTTCATTCAGAGTGGGCCAACAGAGAGTGCAGGAAGTGGTAATGCCTCAGGATGGATGCAAGAGGAAGACTTCCTCTTATTCCTTGCTCATTTTGCAAAACACACAAAGGTCAGCCCAGAGAAGAAGGTTTTACTTTTGCTGGATAATCACTGTTCACATATATCTGTTAAAGCTATTGATTTCTGCAAAGAAAAGGGAATAGTGCTACTTACCTTCCCCCCCACTGTAGCCATAAACTTCAGCCACTGGACCGCAGTGTCTACGGCCCATTTAAGAAAATGGTGAACGCTGCAAGTGATGCCTGGATGTTCTTGTATTGTTCTTTTAATTCACTAAACCTCTTTTTGAAGCATATCACATGGTGTGGCCTCTGTTTTTGCTTCTTTTGTCTAATTGTTACAACTTACCCCAGCAGGTGTTACAACCTACCCCGGTAGCGGGGTAGGTTGTAACAAAGGAACACCATGTATTTGACATGAACTCATGAGGTCTGTGATATTCTTGCAGAGGATTGAATTGGTGCCATTTGTAGTTAACAAATGTGGGTATTTTGTATAAAAGTTTGAGAACTCTAGCTCAAAAATTCTGTGAGTTAAAGGTGCTGGAGCAAAAAGTGTTACAACCATACCCAGTCTCCCCTACTTCTAAACTCAATATATATGTTTTCTCCCACTCAGGTTCACCAGTAGATGACATGATTGTTATCTGTGGAATGCAGGTCTGTTTTTTGACAATTTACTATGCATTGAATTAAATAAGCATGACATAATCTAATCAGTTTTCATCACTTTCTACTTAAAACAAAAAAATAGAGGAAAGCCATTCCACTGGCAAGAATCTGGAGAACTACCAATGGAAATAGGCAAACACACAGATTCATATTGCGCTCAGGGACACATGCAGTCAAATATTTTACTGCACTTATACATCAATTTAAATGTAGTCCAATACTGTCCATAGTACTCTCACTTCATTCAATTGTTTTTTTACTCAGCAGTCAAGAAACCCTTGTCCATGACAGTTGTTCAATCTCCACTACTCCACTACTCCACAACTAAATTAACCAAATAGCAAAAACTTAAAAACTCCAATCATGTTAATATATTTCAGCCACTTAAGGCCTTGCAAGACAGAGGTACTTATACTGCCTAGAAAACCATTGAATGGTGAAGATATGATGCTTGATACCATTTTCTCCTCTGCAAGTCCACTGGTTGTGTAGCCCTTATAATGTAGCTACAGTATCTAACAACTCTAAGACCAGTACTAGGTTCGGCTATGGGAGCAGATAATAGTTGCAATTATAATAATGACCACAGACCAGTGAATAACTTTGAACTGCCGGCTTATTAATAAAAACATTTACATACAGTTACACACACACAACAAAATTTCAACAAGAAAATAGAACCATTCCTTTGAATTAGAATTTGTAAACCCCTTTTAAAAATATTTGACCTGACGTAGGTCCTGAAGGAAAAATGTGTCTCGACCTAGGTTATTGTTCTAATTTAAGTTGCTGTTTAACTGCTTAGCGTGCAGTTCTATATTGTATTCTATTTGAGTTAACTCTGTATCATTTCAAAAGTTAAATTCTTTAAGTCTCACTTTGAAACAATTCTTTCAAGTTTAACTTCACAGAACGGTTCACAAATCAACAACACTTTAACAGCATTGAATAGAGAAAAAAAAAAACAATAAAAGGTAAGAACAGAAAATGATTCAGCAAAAGACTGAATGTCCCTTAAATCAAATTGAATGTCCGTATCCCTTTTTGAGAATCCAGAAAGATTAGTGTTGTGTCTCTGAGTCCACCGCTATTTTAGCAGCAAAATCGTGTGAATCATACCAGTTCTGATGAAACAAAACATCCAGCAGAGGTGTGTAGCTCCTACTGATTCAAAGTTCAAGGCTCTCGGGTTGGTGGCTCGCCATCTCAATTCTCGTTCCCGACATTCAGCTCGAGTTTTCCCAGTCCAATTTCCCGTAGAACTTTAAAGGCCTGTTTTCCTTACCAATAAAAGTGCAAAGAAAGGTCTGTTAAGCTAATTTGGTACTAAATAAAAAAATACACTCACACAGCGATCGCTGAACATCTTAGTAGAAAACCGAACTTCACCTGACTTCATTCTCACCATTTCTTTGACATAAAACAACATACATATGCTACATAGCTTTCCATTTTAACAAAAGAAACTACATCATAAATAAAATTACTCACAGAAAGTAAAATATATATATTTTTCTCACCAAGTCCAGTTCAAAAATATATAATCTCCTGAAGGCAAGGACAGGTCGAAATTCTGACAAAACGCTCTTCTCTGCTTTCCTCCATCAGCCTCGCGCTTTTTTCTAACCAGGAAGAGAAAGCACCCGGTTGGCTAGAACCAGTCACATGGGTCACGATGCAACATGACCCTTCAAAATAAGAGTCTTCACTTACAATATACAATTTTTAAACACTGACAACATTTGTTAAAGCTATTTAACACAAATGAAACAATATAAACATAAAATGTAGCTTTCTGACACTTCTTTCCACAGTCTTATTTTTTATTTTTTTAAATTTGATTTGAGGGCAATTTTAACAGGGTTACAGTTGGGTTTAGGTTTTCATATTGCATATATTAGTGTCAAGACTTGAACTTTGTGGTTGGATATCGCCTACATTTGTCAAAATCAACACTAACTTTTGAAGTATGTCAGACTATAGTTCCTACAAGTCATTTAACCATTGTTCTTGTATTTTCTAAATCAAAATGTGTGTGAAATACAGTGTAAACAAGACAGGTTTTAAACTGTAGGATATATTTTTTTTTTAATTAGTGAGGGGTATGCTTCTGCCACCTAGATTTAATGTCTTGGGCCAGTTCCTCCGGGGGAATCCCAAGGCGTTCCCAGGCCGGCCGAGAAACATAGTCCCTCCAGCTTGTCCTGGGTCTTCCCCGGGGCCTCCTCCCGGTGGGACGTGCCCGAAACACCTCTCCAGGGAGGCGTCCAGGAGGCATCCTCACCAGATGCCCGAGCCACCTCAACTGGCTCCTCTCGACGTGGAGGAGCAGCGGCTCTACTCTGAGTCCCTCCCGGATGACCGAGCTTCTCCCCCTATCTCTGAGGGAGAGCCCAGACACCCTGCGGAGAAAACTCATTTCAGTCGCTTGTATTCGCGATCTTGTTCTTTCGGTAACTACCCAAAGCTCGTGACCATAGATGAGGGTAGGAATGTAGATCGACCGGTAAATCGAGAGCTTCGCCTTTTGACACTTCGCTCTCTCTTCACCACGACAGATTGGTACAGCGCCTGCTTCACTGCAGACGCTGCCCCAATCCGCCTGTCGATCTCCCGCTTCATTATTCCCTCATTCGTAAACAAGACCCTGAGATACTTAAACTCCTCCACTTGGGGCAGGACATCTTCCCCGACCCGGAGAAGGCACTCTACCCTTTTCCGGCTCAAGACCATGG
>NC_051444.1:32050228-32051032 GCF_001649575.2 Kryptolebias marmoratus
GGAAACGAGTCCGACTTACTGCTGGCAATGCGGACCAAGCTCTGACACCGGTCATAAAGGGACCTAACAGCCCGTATCAAAGGGCCTGGTACCCCATACTCCTGGAAGTTTTTTCCTCTTCAAATGAATGAACACAAGTGAAATCAAGAAAATTAACTTTGTGGCAACATACTTAGTTTCAATCACTAACATACGAGACTTAGACTGAGCTACCAAAAAGTATGCAACAATCCAGTGTTAAGTCTAGGCAGGACTGGCTTAAATACCTGCCTGGAGGTGATCAGCTGGACGACCAACAGCTGACAGTAATTAACTCCACCAATTCCTGGAACTGCAACAAAGCACAACATTCTAGAATCTTCACACAGTCGTATTCACATACAGATTTCTTTTTGCTTGACAGCAGATCTCTTCATTTTGTGAAGGACTGCCAACATCACAATATTGTTATTTGCGACCACAGTCCAGTCTAACTAGAAATGTGTTTCCTTAACTGCATTGCACCAAAACACACTTGGCATCTTGATCTGGTATTGCTGTTGTTAAGGACAGATAAAAACTCCCAAAATACTGAAACACCTGCTCTCCGTCCTCACACGGGATCAGGAAGATGCACGGAGGAAGAGAGTCAAAAAACAGCCAAGAGTTCCTCTTAAAATCAAAAACACATTTATTCACTTTCAGCGCTGAAAGGGAGACGTGAGAAAAAGACCCTTACCGAAGTTCAGAGCACTCAGCCTACGTCTCAATCTAACTTCCTGTTCGATGTACTTTTGTTACTCGATAAGCAAAACATCAGTCCCA
>NC_051444.1:32051191-32060281 GCF_001649575.2 Kryptolebias marmoratus
AAGCAAAACATCAGTCCCATCTGGTACTTTTCCATGTCAGTGTTTTTCCATTCTCCTCGTGGAGAGCCGCTTCCTGGATTTCATGACATCATCTCATCATGTGTTCTCTATGATCTGCTATTATCCTTTACATTGTTTCTGGGCTCTGAACTCTGGTAAAAAGAAACTTCATGGTCTTACATTTTATATAACTTTTATAGTATCCAGTAATGAATTCATAAAATTTTTAAATCCTGAAATTGACTGTCCAATATTTACTTTATGCTGCTACCTTAAAGATGTTACAGTCAAGCATATCAATAATGTCATAGTTAAGAGCTCGCTCTGAGTATGTCATCAGTTCAGAAAGCATTTTGGTCTCAACACTACATTCCTTCATATGCCATTGACACATAATCACTTCTTCCACCTCTCTCAGATGGATCCAGCATTTCAGGTGTTGCGTGATAGAGGCTTGGTCCTTTTTAACAATCTATTTATAAATGGCACCATTGCATCATTTGAAACTCTCCAGCAAAATAAGAATTTTTCTAGGTCACATTTTTTAGATACTTCCAACTCTGTAGTTTTGCTAAGGCACATGACTCCTTTCCAACTACACTGGAGGAATACATTTTAGATAACATTTTAGCTTGGGAACCAGAGTTGAAGGGTAATGTCTGAAAGATTTAAAATAATTCAAAACAGCTTTCTGCCATTCCTTGATAAAACCAAATCAGCCTGGGAGGACCTATAAATTCTAATCACAATGGAGATGTGGTCAGAATCTTTACAATGTATCCATACTACATCCCTATGTCTAAGACATTGCCATATTCAATTTAACGTTTTACATTGCCTGTATTACACTAGGCAAAAGCTGTCTAGGATTTATCCTGATGCTGATCCAACCTGCATAAGATGTCATTTGAACCCTGCTTCCACTGGTCTTCTGTTTTGAGGTTGTATATTTAATGTTTTTTTCACATATTTGCCATACCAAAATTAATTCTAATACATTCTATCAATCATTCATCAATTCTAATAGGTATTTTTGGTGTTTCAGACGAGAATATTATCATCAAAAAGCCCCAGGCTAATTTTATTGCTTTTGCTTCATTAATCAATCAATCAACTTTATTTCTATAGCACATTTTTGTGGCAATCTACCACCTGTACCCGCCCTGTTTCCTCAGCTCTTCTCATTGGCTGGCTCTCTAATTATTCTCAGCTGCAGCAGGTTTCCTTCACGAGGCTCAGGGTTCTTAAGGCAGTGGCAGAGAGCAGTTCGTCGCTGATGCATCGTGTACCTTGGGTAAACAATCTCAGCCTGAAACCTTGTGTCAAGGAATCTGAAAAGTACTTACCTGTATTTGTTCTCTGTTGTACTTACCAGTTACTCGATCTCCGCTCGTCACGCCTTTTGCCTGGGAACACCTAACCTGGAAGTTCAGCTTGATACCAACCTGTGTCTAGCTCGTCATCTTCACCTTGTAAATACTCACCTTCTGGATCGGAAACCACGACCACCGGGACTCCACTCACCTGCACTGTGTATATACTCACCTGGGATTCCTGGAACCGCACCCCCGCGCCCACACCCTGCCACCCACTGTAAGCCTCCCTCATTTGAACTAAGCTCTGAACCACAAACGAACCAAGAGACTAACCCAAGTGACTTATCCTTTTCAGATCCTGGTTCTTTCCCTACCCCGGTCCCAAATAAACTCACTTACCTTGTAAATATGTGTCCTGTGTCTGTTCGTCTCCTGGGTGCTCACATTTGGCAAAAACCTGAAAACCTAACAATTTTATGAACCACAGGGGTATCCAAAGTGCTGTACAATAGGACAAAAATAGATTAGAATAATAACAAAAGAAACATATGAAACATACACATACCAGGTTCACAGCAGGTGTTTTAAGGTGCCATACAAGACAAAAGCACAGTGTGTTAAAAGCCAAAGAATGAAAGTGTGTTTTTAAAAGAGATTTAAAAACAGGAAGAGAGGAGGCCTGTCTGAGATTCAAGGGTAAATTGTTCCATAGCTTGGGAGCAACAACAGCAAATGCTCTGAGACCTCTGAGCTTCAGCCCAGTTTTAGGGACTGTCAACAGCAACCGATTGGGCAGTAAGGCTAAAGCAACTCAGATAGATATAGTGGGGCACAGTTGTTCAAGCATTTAAAGACAAATAACAGAAGCTTAAAATTAATTCTGTAGTGCACAGGGAGCCAATGAAGGGATGCCAAGATGGGAGTAATATGCTTGTGCCTACGGGCCCCAGTTATGCACAAGCTGCAGACGGGCAAGTGAGGTCTGTCAAATACCTACATACAATGCATTTCAGTAGAGATAAAATGACAGTGAGCCAAGATCTACACTGGGAGAGGAACAGCAACTCAGTCCAAAGACAGCGTGTAAGTTGCTGGACTGCATTGTTTTGTGCCAAGGTAAAATAGATCTGGCAATCATCAGCATAGCAGTGGAATAAAATGACATGTTTCTTAAAAACAGAGCTGAGGGGGAATAGGTAGAGAGCAAATAAAAGAGGGCCAATGATTGAGCCCTGGGGTACCCAATATGGAAGAGGAGCTATGAAAGACAGAATTTTAAATTTTTACACAGAAACTCCTATTAGTTAGGGAGGACCAAAACCAATTGAGGGTGACACCCCTAACGCCCACACAGTGCTCAAGATGAAAGATTAAAATGTGATCAACAGTGTCAAATGCAGTGGACAAATCTAAGAGTACTAAAACAACAAACTTTCCAGAGTCTGTTGACAAGACTACACTCCTGATCAAAATCTTAAGACCAGTCAAAAAATTGCAAGAATTTGCATTTTTCACTATTGGATCTTAAGAAGGTTCTAAGTAGAGCTTCACAATGTTAAAAGAAGAAATCAGCGTAAGAGACAAACTTTTGAGCGGGGAATTTTCTGCAGACTGCATTTACACTCAAACATGATTTTTTCAGCTGATCAAAAGTTTAAGACCATAGTCTTTAAAAGCCAAAAGCTGTGCAAAAATCTGGATTCCATGTAATTTTCTGTCAAGTCTTTACACTGTTGAGACCTCCTGATGGCAAAAGAAAGAAAGCTCACTGACTTTGAACGTGGTAGGATTGTTGAGCTGCATAAGCAAGGCCTCTCACAACGTGCCATCGCTGCTGAGGTTGGACGTAGTAAGACAGTCATTTTGCATTTTTTAAATGATCCTGAGGGTTTTGAAACAAAAAAGTCAAGTGGTAGACCCAAAAAAATTTCACCAGCTCTGAGCCGGAGGATCCGATTGGCTGTCCTTCAAGACACGGGACGATCTTCTACCCAAATTAAGGCCATTACTGCTGCTGACTGCAGCCCAATAACCATCAGACGGCATCTGCGAGAGTAGGGCTTCAGAAACAAAAAACGTCTTCAAAGGCCACGTCTTCTTCAGCGCCACACAATTGCCCGTTTGGACTTTGCAAGGGTGTACCAAACATGGGACATTGAAAGATGGAAGACCATAGCTCAAAAAACCCCGAAAACCCCCCAAAACGGAAATCAAAGTGTTAAAAAAAGGACTCAGTAATGAGTAGCTCCACCATTCTTGTTGATGACTTCAAACAATCGTTTAGGCATGCTTGATGCCAGTGTTTCCAGGAGGCTAGTGGGAACGTTGCTCCAAGTGTTGAAGATGCATATTTCCTGTTCAAATACAAGCGTGAAACCCGAGGTGCGGCAGCAACGAGCCGAGCCTCACCTCTGAATGTGCAATCCATCACAAACTGCAATTAGCTCATGCCTGTTGCCGTATCACTGCATGTCGCCAATGGTTTATATACTCTGATTTTCCACAGTCTGGCTAATGTCTAACCATTTACGTTTAATTTTTGTTAGTGACATATTTAGTTTTGCTGAGGGGACATAAAACCATGGTGAAAAGGCACAGGGTGAGGCAGAGCAGTACTCTGCCGCACTGAAGGGGGCGTACGTGAGCCAACGGGTACTTGTTGCTGCTGTCCTTTTACGCAGAAGCGAGTGAGCCGTTAACTTTTGCGTTTTGCTCCATCGGACTGCCAAAACAGTAATTGTAACGTTTTTTCTTATCTTATTTTTAATACGTACCTTACGTGTGAGAGAGAGAGTGTGTATGTGTGTGTGTGTGAAGAACGCTGATGAGATATGAAATAACAAGTAGCCAATTGAATAAGCTACCCTTTTGGGTTTATATATATGTAAATCTGACTCTAAAGGAGCATACTTGCCAACTATTGGGCGGGACAGTCCCACATTTAGCCACCCGTCCCTTGTCCCGCATCACCCTGTGCGGGACAGCCAAAAGTCCCGCATTTGGCCCTGGCCTTGCCTGGCAGCCTGTAGCTGTGCTTCAGCAGCAGCCACATGCAGCACAGGGCTCTCAAGTCTCACGCATTGACCGTGAGACACACGCATTTCGTGAAGTGCACATGCTCACATGCCACACTTTGTATTTATCACGCAAAAAAACACAACAAACACGACAAATCTAGTGACTTTGGCAGCCAAATGTAAGAAAGCACTCATTCTGAAGTGTACCGTAAGCCCCGCCTACTTCCCCAAGCACTGACAGCTGTCAATCTTACAGCAGAGAGGAGACCCCAATGACTAATATGGATATATACATATGGGTGTTTTCACACCAGGAAAGTCCTTTGGTCCGCTTGTTTGGTCCAGACCAAAAGTGGACTTTATTTTTTTACGTTTGGTGCGGTTTGCATTGACATTGTGCTTTTTTGTAAGCGGACTATAATTTATAAAGAAAGCCACGTGGGTGACGGTCATTGCTCCCACTGGACAGAAAGACGAGGGCAGCGGTTGGAGCACAGAGCACAGACCTGGAAATAAAGATGGAAGTCCTGCGTGCTGTATTTGTTATGCGCACAGTTATGCGCACACTGTTGGTACAATTACAGTACCATTTTGAAATTCAAGAGCAGCTCATTCAACGTCGGTTTAATGATGTTTTACTTCTAATTTTGGAACGGCGCCAGCAAATGCATGCTACAACTTGAAGAAGACGAGATGCTCTGTGCACTCTGACACACAACATACTAGCAGCAGTCCGTGAAGTCCAAAAAGGCGCATGCTTTACATAGTTAGTTCGGTTCAAGTCCGGTCTTTATTCACACCAGAGTTCGTTTGGAAGTGGACCGAGACCACCTCAAAAAGCGGGTCTCGGTCCGGTTGTTTGATCTGCACCGGAGTTCGCATGACTGTATTCACACCTGCACAAAAAGTCCGGACCAACGCTGGAAACGAACTCTGCTTCGATTAAATCGGACCAAATGTGTCAGGTCTGAATACGACCTATAAGTCATTGGGAGACCCGCTCCACTCTGTGTCCACAGTGACGCAAAAAGGTATATGTGGCACTCCGGCGCGCCCCCTCGAGCACGTGCGGGAGTGCGATTGTTTTCATTTGAATCGTGTTGTCATCTGATGACAGAGAAATAAAGATGCAGAGGCAGAAAACTGAAGAGGCAGAAGGATAAAGATGAAAGAAAGCTTTTCAAAGTGGTTGAAAGACAGCAGGTAGTTCTGTCAGGTTTTCATTTAAAAACCTGTGTCAAGCAGAGGCCTGAAAATGTTCAGGATACAAATGTTCAGGTTACAACTGTTTACTGATCAGTAGGTAGGTAGGTAGGTAGGTAGGTACATTTATTTATATAGCACTTTTCAGCACGAGGCGACTCAAAGTGCTTTACAACACAAGAACAAAATTACAGACAGAGTTACAGAACATGACAAGATAACTAAGCTAAAACATGACAATGCTAACAAGGTACAGGATAACTAAACTATGAAAACATGATATTACTAAAAAACATGTTATTACTAAGTATTTACAATAACACAGCATGACAGGAAATAAAGGAACTTGTTTGTGTTATTTTGTTCTTCAGACAGTAGTCATTTGTTGAACTTGATGGTGAATCATAAAGCAGATAAATTATAAAAGTTGGGAGTTTAAATGTCTCCTCTGGGATTTAACTCTACAGAGCTGTTGTGAATAATCTGATAAGTGTGATCAGATGTCCGATCACTAACTGATATCCAACAAGGATATCATTTAAAATTAAGATTTCATGTTTTTATATGTGGTTTGACTGCTGTATTTTTTAAACCTCCTGAACACAAAGTTCATGTTACTAAGCAGAAGGTGATTAAGCCGCTGTTCTGTCATTGTTGACCGGAGTGAGGTTTTTAGTCGACGGAGGCTAGAGAAGGCCCACTCGTTCCCCAGACCCGAATCCGATTGACCACATCTGGGACATCATGTCTCGCTCCATCCACCAATGCCACGTTGCACCACAGACTGTCCAGGAGTTGGCGGATGCTTTAGTCCAGGTCTGGGAGGAGATCCCTCAGGAGACCATCCACCACCTCATCAGGAGCATGCCCAGGCGTTGTAGTGAAGTGAAGTGAAATTTATTTATATAGCACTTTTCAGCAGTAAGGCGATCCAAAGTGCTTTACAACAGAAACAACTACAGAATCAAATACAGCAGGCACAAAGTCAAACATACATAATCAAATACAGAGGTACAGCAAACACCATAGAAACATCATAATCAAATACAGATCAATCATGTATAATCTAAATGAAATATAGGATAATCTACGTGAAATCATGAAACTAAACCAGTCAAAAATAAAGAAAGATCCATTGATTGTCACATACCTGAGTGTGTGAAATTTGGTCTCTGCATTTGACCCATTCCCTGAGGGAGCAGCAGCGGTACCACGCTTGGGAATCATTTGGTGATTTAAAGCCACAATTCTAACCCTTAATGCTGATTGTCAAGCAGGGTGGCAATGGGTCGTTTTTTTTTTTTTTTTTTTTTTTTTTTACAGTCTTTGGTATGACCTGGCCAGGGATTGAACCCACAACTTTCCAATTTCAGGACAGACACTCTACTACTAGGCCACTGAGCTGGCAGACAAATAGTAGCTGGCAAATAGTAGCTAAAATAATCTAAATACAAGTTAAAGCTGAACTAAACAACAATTAATCTAAGACAGTCAAAATATGAGCTAAGATAAACTAAACTAAATGTATAGGAAGACTAAATAAGCTAACATAAGCTGAAACATGACAATGCTAAGCTAAGGGTACAACATGACTAATAGTACCAAAAGGCCCACTAAACAGCCAACATAAGAATTACTAAGATAACTAAACTAAAACCATGATAAAGTGTAGGGAGCTTGCAGGGAGGTCATACAGGCACATGGAGGCCACACACAATACCGAGCCTGATTCTGACGTGTTTTAAGGACATTACATAAAAGTTTGATCAGCCTGTAGTGTGTTTTTCTATTTTAATTTTGTGCGTGACTCCAAAGCCTGGCCTCCATTGGTTAATAAATTTGATTTCCATTGATGATTTTTGTGCGATTTTGTTGTCAGTACATTCAGCTTTGTACAGAACAAAGTATTCAATGAGAATATTTCATTCATTCAGATTTAGGCTGTATTATTTGAGCATTCCCTTTATTTTTTTGAGCAGTGTATATTTTCCCAAACAGTTATTTTTAAATGACAGCTGCAATTCTATAAAGAATTAATAAAATTAGCATGTTAGCTGTATGATAGCTCAATGTTGCATTTACATACTGTACATTCTTTAAAGAAATGCATATCACCCATCATGTTTCATGCCAGAGTTTTGGACTAAGATCATCTTATGATAAAAAATAATGGTGTTAGAGACAGTTTGTTTAACCCTTTAAAAAAAATTTTATTTGGAAAGTGTGTGTTGTTAACATTTCTCAGCTACTAGCTCATCAGATTTTAGCTAATGTCTATTAGCTGTAGCAACCATCTTGAACTGGGTGGACTTCAAAAGTGAATCAGTAGTAGGTGTACATTTATTGATTACCTTCTGAAAGTTTCATCAAAATCCATTCAGTGATTCATGAAATAGACAGACAGACGGAGCTCACTGCAAATAGCTAATGGCAAAATTTTAAAAAGTGGTGATAAGTGAGTTTTTGGTAGGGCCCAAAAGAGGGCCAGACCCTCTTTTGGGCTCTGTGGCTCAGGCATGTTTGGGACATCTTTTGGAGTCTGGGTGGGTCATAGCATGTTGGCTTTCCATGTCTGGACAGGTATTTTGATGGCTGTTGCAGTTTTTGTGCTGTTATGATTTGTCTTTAGTGATTTTTGTGGATTTTTATTTATTTATTTTTTGCTGGGTATGTTTTTTTTTTTTGTTTATTTAACTTGTATTGTCACCATATGCAATAAAAAAAGCTAAACAGAGCTAACTGAAACTAGTAATCTCATATTCCATTGCCTGGCTAATTTTCAGAAAGCCTCTCAGTAAACTGTAAAAACTTTGTTTTAAGCTAACAGTAGAAGTTACAAATAAACTCACTAATGCAGTGGTTCCCAAAGACTTTCTTCTGGGCTCCCCTATTGATTACAATAACCCCCCCCCAAAAAAAAAAAAAAAATCATATTTTGTTTTCAGAAAAGTATTGTTTGCTGTCACTGTTATTTCAAACATATTTCCTTTTTTTATTTGTAACAATATTCAACTTTGCTATCATCAGTACATTTTAAAAAAGCCTCTGTGCAAAATGGGGTTAAAAACCTGTCCATTATGCTTTGTCAGGCACTGTTTCTTTTTCATTCATCCATCCCGCGCCCCACACTTTGGGAACCACTGGCACGTCCGGAGCTCCATGACGTCAGTACGCTTCAACCAATGACTTATATGGATAGACATGACATCACGTGACTTTGGATGAGCTAAAAACGCCGCCATCTAACGCTAGTAATTCAGTTCTGCTTTTGCGCTCAGCAATACAGGAATGCCTTCTTATTATGCTGCATTTTTCTGCACAAATCTTCACGGAAAATGTCCAGACGGTGTTACATTTCGTCGGTAAGTGTTTTTCTTTTAATAACAAGGCTGCTTAACAAGGAGATTAGTGCCTGAGTCTAACTTTACTGCAGAAGACGAGCAACAATACTGGATGTTATTAGCGCTAGTTTTAACGTAAAACTTTCTGTGTTATGCTTCTGTGAAGTCAAGGTCTTGTGTTTAAATATAAACATGTGTGGTATTAACTGAAAA